>NW_024424675.1:16490509-16551163 GCF_017311325.1 Ursus maritimus
GGGGGGGGTTGTAACCCTGAGATTCAGCATTTCTAGCAAGCTCCCAGGTGAGGCTGTGCTAGGAGCTTCTGGATTGCCCTTACAGGGTGAAGGTTTTAAAGGATGCTTTCACATTCAAATGTCAATTCCAGGAGCATATTTTAAAGTGATTTCTGGTCAAATAATACAAAAATGAGTAGAAGAAACAATAGTGCTGGCCAAGGAATAAGAGGTGAGTCCTTGGGTGGGCAGCCAGGGACTCAGAACAGAAAGATCTTTCAAAGCTCATCTACTTGGGACATGGAGACTATCAGGCCAAGAAGTAAACCGTCCATGGTCCCCTCATGCCTGCTAATCTACACCTGCTGGGAATACCTTTTGGGAGCTATTCACACTCTAAGCTAATGGTACTTCAGGCCAAGCACTATTTTTATTTTTTGTTTAATTTTCTTTAAATTCAATTAATTAACATATAGCGTATTATTAGTTTCAGAGGTAAAGGTCAGTGATTCATCACTTGTATACAGCACCCAGTGCTCATTCCATCACGTGTCTTCCTTAATGCCCATCACCCAGTTACCCCATCCCCTCACCCAATTCCCCTCCAGCAATCCTCAGTTTGTTTCCTATAGTTAAGAGTCTCTTATGGTTTGTCTCCTTCTCTGATTTTGTCTTATTTTATTTTTAAAATAACTCTCCAACCAATCAGAGCAGGGCTCTCTTCCATGGCTCCAACAAGTATCAAGGATTGTGTTTAGCTCCTTCTTTTCTTTCCACCCTCTAATTCAGGGGCCCTCTAATGTTTCCACTGAAGGCGTTCTTTTAGCAGAGAAGCCAACAGATACCAAAGAAAAAAGGAGTGACATGAAAATCAGCAGTGTCCCCCAGATGTAATGACATAAAGCCAGATCTGGCTTGAACTACTGACTTCTCTGATACCAGCACACCTAAGAACACTCTTTTCTTTTAAAGAACAGGGAAGAAAGGCAAATTATCCAGGGCATTTGCTGAACAGCTGTATTAATAAGGTGCCCAGAGAAATCACAATTGCAACAAGAACTCTGATTCCAAATCCATAAATGAAAAAGAAAGAAGTTACGAACACATACAGACATGAACACACACAGACACAAGGGGACACGGGGACACACACACACACACACACACACACCCCGGCAGCCAGAGGATGATAATGAAGGGACACTCACCAAGACCAGCATGAAAGACAAGTCAAATGAGTAAAGATGGGTATAAAAGAGGCATAAAATAGAATAACCCTCTAGAAGAATAAATCTAAGACTGCAGTGAATCATATCAAATTGCCACTGTTTGACTAGATTTGATACGTTAAAAAAACAGCAATTTCATGTACTTCAAAATCTCACCGTAAGTTAAGTAGCGGAGAGGATAATCACTCAGCAACCTTAGCAAAGGGAAGAACTGCACTATCAAACAGTAACGAGAAGACCTTTCCCTGACTTCCCAGCTTCATTAAGAACCTCTATTTGTCCTTAATACAAAGGACTCTGGTGACACCCCCGTGGACTCAGGTCACAGAGGTAACTCCAAACCCAGTTAAAAAAAAAAAAAAAAAAAAAAAAAAAAACGGCTCAAGTGTGGGGCACCTACCACCACTTCTTTTGATCTGCAAGGAACAAATTTCTTCTTAAGGGTAGAAAAATCAAAACCTATTTGAAAGAAAATAAAGAGAAAAAAAAGGTGCAAATCATCACACCACACATGGGGATTCTGAAAATATAGAGCATTTACCTAAGTAGGTAATGTATGCTTTTTTAGAGGCTTACATGGTTATTAATTCTCTGTAAATAACCCTTGTTGAATAAGCTGAACTTGTCAAGGGATTTGGGTATGCCAGCCTGTTTTAGACCTGGGTTCTTGAACTTCTGAGTTCTTATTCAAACAGATGGAGCTCTGGCTGCGGAGACGTAGGGAAGGAAAATAAGGCACCAGTCACATCTGACCTCGCCTCCAAAAGTGAAGTTCTAACTTAATCAGCTACACTCTATCAACTATTCATCTACATCCAAATAATACAATAGATGAGGCTGAATTCCCTCAGCCAGCCTGTTCCCTCTGGCCTCCTCTTCCCTAGACAAATGGGGAAATTGGACGTAAGAGAAAGAAGTCTTCAGGATAATGCACCTGGCATGCTGGAGGCTTCTTTGTGTCACACCTGGCACTAAGATCTTTACCGGAATCATCTACAACAAACCAATTAGGGAGGGACTCTTATTATCTTCATTTTGGAAATGAAATTGTTGAAGCTCAGAGAGGTTATGTGACTTTCCTAAGGTCACCAAGCTAATTAATGAAGAGCAGAGCTATGAACTTGAGCCTACTGCAGTTTCTAGCCACTAGGTGCCACTACCTAACACAGGGAAGGAGTCAAAAACTCAAGCAAGGGGCGCCTGGGTGGCTCAGTCGGTTGAAGAGTCTGCCTTCAGCTCAGGTCATGATCTCCAGGTCCTGGGATCCCTCACTTCCCGCTTGCTGCTCAGTGGGAAGTCTGCTTCTCCCTCTCCCCGTGCCCCTCCCCCCACTCATGGCTCAAGGGTGTGCATGCGGGCGCCTGTGCACTCTCTCTCTCTCTCTCACAAACAAATAAATAAAATCTTAAACAAACAAACAAACGCAAGCAAATGTCAAAACCATTAGGGGCACATTTATATTTGCTACAGTAATAACCGCAGGGTAAGTTCTTTCCCAACCAAAGGGACAGAAATATACCATCACCCAAGTATAGTGGAGAGAAGACACAACTAAGAGAGGCAGGGCCCCTGAGACATGCAGATCTTGTCTGCAACCACTGATATCTTACAGCTGCCTTTTTATCCTGAAGAGGTGAGTTTTAGCAGAAAAGGGAATTCTCATTATGTTTTGAGAATTTTGCAACACTCTTTGGACCAAAAACGTCCATTAAGACGACAACAACAACAATCTGGGGGGTGCCATAGCAAATCAGTACCACTGGAAATCACTGCCCTGAAATGAATTGTAAGTGGCTGAGAATAAGAAGCAATGTATTCTAGAATATAACATAACGGCTAGAGAATTAATATTGTCAAGGAGAAAAAAATGTAAAATGAAAAGGTTAAAAGAAAACTGTTTTGTTTTGTTTTTTTTTAAAGACAACAAAAGATTTGGCAACTAAAGGAAAAGTATTGCCATCCTCACACCCCAGTCTGGCTTCTGCCCACCCGTACCTCCAGCACCTTTAGAATGATCATGTGTCCTCTTACTGTCCTTTCGACAACTTAGTGAAATACACAAAGGACAAGTCTAAAAAAGACAAAATGGCTCGATGAGAAGGATACAGAGGAACCACCAAAAGAGTGGAGGACAGAAAATATTAGTCCAAGAACAATTGTTGGGCACGAAAGCCTCAACCTCCAAAGACTTCCACAGAGAATGCCTGTGCTACTTGATGGGGCCCTTCTTCAGGACACCGAACCACCTGGGGACACTAGGAAGGCGCATCAGGTAAGTTTTGCTCTGGGGGGTGTATATGTCCAAATCCTGTGCTGACACTGGGCATTTGTGATACAAGTTCTCTCTCACAGGGCAGCGGCTGCTTCTTGAACTCTACTATACAGATATTTTCATGATAATTAACATTTGTGGGAAAAGGGTTGATCTCTATTCAAAGGCTTTAGTCATGGAGGCAAATAATTCCATTGTTTCACTCAAAAAGACGACAGTGTCCTTCAGAGTCGGGAGAGCAAGCGAGCACATGGTCCTTCTATATTACACGCTGACAGGAAAGCAGAAAGACTTTTTGCAGGGCCAATGAAGTCAACCAGTTTCAATGTGTTTTTAACTACAGTAAAGCTGAGAACACTCTTTCCAGCTGGAGACGTGATTTTTCTGTCTTCAGTGGCCGTTGAGAAACGTCTATGTGGCCAGAGAACTTTTTAATGACTGAAAAAAGAAAATTGTTGCAACACTTTGGTCCTCCTGAGTGAAAAGTATTATACAGAGGACTAGGCAAAGTTTAATAGGAGAAATGACAACTGAGCATTTCATTTCAGATCGCCGGCCTACTTATCTTCACCCAGTGGTTGGTATCTGATAACCAAGGTATCTCTCGTCTTGTAATTTCACCAAATCATCCAGATCCCACCCAAAATAAAACCAACAGGTAATTCTTGGAATCAGGCCCTCAGTCCTCTACCAAACAAATGCCCATCAAGGTTGCATGAGCCAAGTTCCACTCTTAAGCCAGAAGCCTTAATCACATGGTTTATTAAAAGATTTTTAGTGCCATGCATGGCACAGGGATGTTTCTAAAAACCAAATCCTGGGTTCCACAAAAATGAAATGGTCTTCGAAAAATGCATCATGTGGCCTAACGATATACTAGTCATAAGAAGAAAAGAAATGGATTTGATGAAATTGGAGGGAAAAAATTATATGGCTTTTCTCTATCATCTCACTGCATTAAGATCTAACATTACTCTTAAGTTGATTTTAAGTAGGTTGATAACTTCCATACTGTTTTGCACATAACATTTATACTTTTAAAGTGATAAATTCTGACTTATAAACTCAAGCATGCTATTTAAGTTAAAAATAACACACTCAATCTGTAGCCTGTTTAGTTTTGATCAAGCCACTTCTAGAGGAAGAAAGAGAAATACAGACTTCACTGATGGAATCCTCATGCAACTGAATGTTTCAGGTGTCAAATGACTTAAATGTTCCTTCTTTTAAGTTAGAAGAGACACATAGTACCCTCTTGTCCTTAAAAATAGTTAAGAGTGGTTCCAGGCTAAATTTCCAGGACAGGTGACTGAAATAGCTACTCTCGATACTTTTCTATGCAGAAAAACAATTCTAATCAGCATCAGCTGGGAACGATGAGCTGCATCTATCATCACCCCAAGGTTACGCTAACAGAACATTCAGGAGTGAAAACATTTCTACATATGACAACGGACAACTTCTGCTTTCAGTGAATGAATCCTGAAGGAGTAGAATGATATCTTATATCCTTTCCCATTGAATCTCTACTGCAAAAAGCACCTCACTTGGAAATGTGCTGGAAAATGATGGATTACGATAAATGGATTATCAATTCAGTGTCCCCTTCACAGCATACAGCAGCTTTGATGAAGAAGGACCTTTTGTTATGCAACCTGCCTTTGGGACTTCTTCCCAGTACCCAGTGCTGTTCTCACAAGTGCATCCTTCGCAGGGAGAGAAAATGCCTGGCTGTCACATTTCTTACTTGTTTATATCAGAGCATAGATTTCTACTTGAAATTTACCACCTCAAGGCAAGGCAAGAAAAGGAGAACTTTACTCCAAATTCCCCAATAACCTCCAAGTGGCTGCTCTGTGACATACAACTTTGGACCTGTCTCTAGAACTTGATGAAACCCTTGCTCTATTATGGAATGTATTAAGCCAAAGGGGAATTTAAAAGTGTAGAAAAAGAACTAAAGTGGAACATATTTTTGACTAATCCACGAACTTGGGTACAACAGATGTCAATAGCTTCTCTCAGACATTTCAAATCCACTAAATGCTTCTCTGATGAAACAAGCAGAAATATCCTACCTTAGGAAAACCACATCCAGTATCGTAAGAGAAAAAAAAAATCCACATTTCAATGCACATGAAGAAAAAAAAAAAAAAAACAGGCAGCTGCTGCAAAAGCTTTTATCTGAAGGCTCCCCTTGTCTCTACTAGGGAGTTCATCTCAGATTTAAGCACAAAACAAGAAAGTCATTGTGGAAACAATAAGATTGATTGTGGAATTGATCTCCCACGGGGATTAGATAGGGATTCGAAATCTTCCAAACCAGACCCAGATCAACTGTAAATTAGAAAGACTTTGGGGCCCCAGGCTTTGATTTTTCAATAGTATCTCTGAAAACTCTGCCCTTGGCTCTGTCTAGCCTGAAACCCCAGCTTAAGCAGGAGAAGCAGACTTACAGGGCAAGGGCTTCCAAACAGACGTAAAAAGATCCCAATCTGCCCCCCTCCTTTTCATTCTTCCCCTATGAAATTCTTGCACATTTAGCTGACTAGAGGCATGCCTTTTGCCCTCATCTTCCCCATCACTTGATTTCTTTCCAGTTCCTGGAGGAGGAGTCGCTCGTCTGGCTGCAAGCCAGGAAAAGGGTGCGGATTTACCAAAGGGGAATCCCTGGCTCCCGCGCCACAAAGGCAGTGCGTTAAAACCAGGTTCGGAAAGGTTCTTACAAAGGCAAGAATGGAAACGTCTGCGGCAGCGCTCCCGCCAAGCTGCCTTTCCAGGGATGCCAACAGTCAGCCCACGGTGGGGAGCTTTTGGAGGTGACTCTCCGCCCGCATCTCCGCCCCCACTCTCTGCTCCACGCCTCACCTTCGTGGTGGAAGCTGCGCACGGTGTTGGCGAGGCTGGCTGCCCTCTCCAGCCGGTGGTCCGGGGCGGGTGCGCCCGGCTGGCCCGAGTGCCGGCGGTACAGGTCCAGCATGTAGGGGGGCACCACGGCGTCCCTGCTGGGGGTGGGTCTCCGCTTCAGGCCGAACATGCTGAGCAGCCGCAACTCGAACTCGCTCAGGACTTCTTCCGAGGGCTGGGACGAGGAGCGGCCAGTGGATGCCGCGAACTTCCTCCGGCCCAGCTCGGGAATGAGACCGGCCGCGCCGCCCAGGAGGACCTGGGGAAGCAGCAACGCTAGAAGACAGCGGGTCCCGGCCACCATGGTCGACCTGCGGACAGGGCCGACGTGAGTCACCGCGTTCCCGGCCCAACCCTCTCCCCTTCCGCCCCCACGTCCCCCGGCTCCCGCTCGGTCCGTTGCCTCCTCCTCCAGGGTGCCCACCTGGTTTGCAATACTCGCGGGGATACTTCAAAGGGGCTGAAGCTCGAACGTTTGGGAGAATGGAAAGCCCCTAGTCCCTGAGCCCGAAGGCTTTTCCCCTTCCATCTCACCCTCATCCATCTGACACGATTTGCACACACACACACACACCCCACCAGCGTCAAGACTGTCACCTTTTTTCCGTGACACTAGCGCTGACAGCCTGTGCAGGGAACCTGGGGAAACCACCGCTTGGTCTGACACCTCTCCGTTCCCTAAACAAACCCAAACACATTGCCCAGCGCTCGCTTCATATAAACACGCACGAATGGTGCATGTGACTTCCTTACAGGCACTGTATAGAACTTCCTGATACACACACACACACACACACACACACACACACAGTCTATAACTTCCAGACCCAGTAAACTCAAGGCCACAACTTCCGAAGCCACTTGCAACTTGTGGCCCACACCTCTAACCTCAGAGGTGTCAGGACGGGCTACTCAGACCCCGAACCCCCCACCCCCATGCAGTCAAGATACACACGTATATTCCTCGAATTATGTAAATAACAAGTATCTATTAATTCACGTGTCAATACAAGGTGGTATTGAAGTACCGACCCCCCTCGCATTCCTGGAAACAAACAGGGAGAACCCCAACTTCTAGCAGTTTCCTAAATAGGGACTTGGCTCTGAGTAGAGAGCAGGTCTTCCTGAGAAATTTGAAGAAGGGAGAAAGATGGCCATGGCAGAGCGTAAAGGTTGGCAACTAACGGGTGAAATCCAAGGGCCACCCTCTCGAAGGAATTTTTTTTTTTTTTTTTTTTTTTTTTTTTTTAATCATCTAAGTGTTAACAGCCCTAATAAAATACTGAAGAGAGGGAAGGGAGGAGGGTCGGAAGAGTGCGAGCCAGGAGGGCCAAGCTGACGGTCGCTGGGGGCGGTAGGACGGGGGCATCCCTGCAGGGGCTCTGCAGCACGTGGACCTGGAGGGGGTCTGTTTACGTCCGGCCAGGCCCGGCCCCAGGACCGGCTCAGCGGCAGCAGCAGCGGCCGCCCGGGCCCCGCGCCCAACCCCCCAGTCCCAGTCCGGGGCCCACGTCCTCTACCTTTAGGAGACCGCAGACCGTCTAAGAAGCACGCGGGGACACGTCCATTGAAAGAGCCTCCACATGGAAAAAGCTCTGCTCGAAGGACCTGGCGCAGGGACCGGGTTCCCTTCCTTTGCCTCCTCCTCCTCCCGGGTGCCGGCGGGGCAGTCCTTCTCCTCACGCAGAAAACGGCGTCTCGGGGTCGCGCCCAGCGGAGGAGTGGAGGGGCGCGGGGTCCGGAGGCGGCGAGGCTGGGTCCGCTGGGGCAAAGGCACCAGCGCGAAGTGGGGAGCGCAAGCTATTCTCCCTGCAAGTTCAAGAAGTCTCCAGCCAAGTGCTGACACACAACAACAGCGAGCAGGGGGAGGAGTGCGGGGCAGGGAAGGGAAGGGAGAAAGGAAAAGCTGGTGCTGTCGTTGTCCTTAGGAACCAGCGCCCGCGGGACGCGTGGCCCCGCGTGGGGCCGGCTGCGGGACTCGGGGGGCAAGAGTCGGGCGCTCCGCGCTAGCTCCGCCGCGGCCCATGGCTCGGGGCAGCCATCCTGGGAGACGCCGGGTCCGGAGAAGGGCGCAGCGGCGATCTCGGTGCCGGGCGAGTTGCCCCCCCGCATCACTCTGCCTTACTCCAGCGCACCCCCATTAGCGCTAGCCAGCTGAAACCCCCGCGGCTCCGGCGCTCCGGCGTCCTCGGGCGCATTCTCCGGCGAGGCGAGCCGAGTCCCGGGCCGCCGAGGCGGGTGGCCGCGCTCTTCCCTCGCTCTCCTAGCCCCCGGGCCAAGCTGCGGTGCGCTTTGTGGCCAGCCTGGGGTCCGCTCACACGTCGACCGGCGCGTCGCAGGCCCCCGAGTTCGGGCAGTAGGTGATCGGCATCGTGGCGCTCGGGCTCGGCTCCCGGCTCCCCGGCGCTCTGCCCGCCGGTCCTCGGCTCTGGCGCGGCCCGGGCAGCCGAGGCCACGGCGCAGTGGCGCGCACGGCCGGGCGCTCCAGCCCGCGTGAGGTCTGCGGCGCGCTGGTGCCTCGCAGCCCCCAGTAATCCGCGAGGCGCTCGCCGCGAGGTCGTTCGGGTCGGCGGCGGAGCCTGTGGCGGCTGATGTCCGGCGGCGGCTGCCAATCCCCGGCGGGGTGTGGGAAGCGGAGCGGCGGGCGCAGCGCAAGCCGGGCGCAGCGCGGCGGGGCGAGGACTCCGGCGGCGACGGCGGCGGCGGCGGCGCCGTGGCGCGGCGCTCGCGGCTTTTAAAGGGGACGCAGCCTGCAGTCTCCCTCTCCGCGGAGGCCGAACACCTCCCCCTCGGTGGCGCGGCTCGCCGGGGATCCCCGAGCGGGCGGGAGGGGCGCGCAGGGGTGTGGAAGGCGCGCCGGGACAGCCGCGGCGGGGTGGGGCCGAGGGCGGGGACGCGTGGCCGCCGAGAGGGGCGCTCGCGCATCCAGCCCCTTCCCTCAAAGGGGAGAGCTACGGGAGCGGGGACCCTCTCTGGGACTGCGGGGGCGAAATTCAGAACAAACACAGGGTCGAGCCTTTATTTCCCACCCGGCCCGTTATTCAACTTTCAGTTTGAAGTTTTTCGGTAATAGACGATGAAAAAAAGAAAAAGACCTCAACCAAGTTACAAGGCATTTTTGGCATAGCCTGGGTAGACACTTCTGTTTCCCCAGGGTAGGAGAATTAAAAGAAAACTAGAGATTGCAAAGTCGGTATCATTTAAACTATAACACACAGATATACGTATATACATATGTAAACGCATGACTATGCATTTACATTTATCTACGTATACATTTATGTTTATGTAAATGTTCTATTTTATTCAGATAAATGTACATATAATATATAAAAATATTCGTGTATATCTCTCTCAATATATCCATATATGTAAATATATGTTAACGAAAGCACATTTCTATAACTATACGTGTATATATCTACGTATGTGACATGGATATGGTCCTGCTATACATGATATTCGCAATTTGACTCCTGTGTGTGTGTGTGTGTGTGTGTGTGTGTGTGTGTGTGTGTGTGTGTGGCGGTCTGAAGAGAAGATGATATTATTTCTTTTTATGGTAGCCATCACTTCATGCTTTGTGATATTAAATCTTGCCCAGCTCAGGGGCAGGCGATTAGCAGCTCAGAGTAAGATAAAATAACGCACAGTGTGCACCAAGCCCCAGCAGCAGGTAGGCGACATGTGGTCAAGTCACCTGTCTTCCTCAGCTGGATATTCCCCAGATCTGCCGCACCCTGGCGTTTTGAGGTTAAGGCTTTCTGTCCCTCCCAGGATTCCAGGACCCTCCATGCATAACACAACCGGGTTGCCCAAAGGATCCCAGAAGCCAAGGGCAGAAAATTTTTGGAAAAGACCAGATCAGCAAAATCAAGTTTGCCTGCACAGAACCTCCAGCCTGCAAAGCAGAAAAAGTCTGAAGCCGGAGCTCATAACTGCGTATTATCCATGTGTATTATTTTTTCAGTTGGGAAGCTAAAATAATTCTAGGTTCTGCTCACGTAAATCGGATTAGCTACCCACAGAGGGGAATTAGGCACTTGCTGTTTCTGAAAGTATAAAGGTCAAATAAGGTATTTTGGAGGAAGCCTATCTACTAGGAAAATAAATGGGGTGGGGGAGGGTAAAATATTCAGAAACATGCTACTTCCCTCCCCCCAAAATAAACTGCTATGTATAGAAGCTGATTGTCCCTCTGAATCACTGCATACTAAACAAGTCGGCAATAGAACATAGTCTACCCATTGACACTTAAGTTAAAAAGTGTTTATTGTGCTTCCAAAACTATTTCCTTCCCTATCAAGTTTAACTGAGAAGTTAACAATTGTTTCTGTCATCAGTGAGATTTAGAAGACAAAACAATATGAGACCTAAATCAGTGTGTAGCTTTTAAAGAGGAGGAGCAAGATGATAGCTGTTGGATGCTCCTCGAGTAAAGATGAAAAATAAATCTCTGGCGATGCCATGGAGGATGCCCTACAGCTTTAGGCCTCCGTAACTCGCGAAAACGGAAACCTTGTCGGGGTATGAAATAATCTTCCACAGTCAAGAATCGGAGAGAAAATGGGCACTTCTAGACACTCCATTCCATTTCAGTGCTGCCCATCACAGGATCTCTTTCATGTGTGATGTAGGATTTCTCAGGGACTGCTGAATGCCTTTCCCAAGCACAACTTCCTAAATTTTGGCCCTATTTGTCCAAGAGCCAGGCTCTCTGGTTGTTTTTTAGAGATGGCTGCCCTCTTGTGGTGGAAATGAGTTCCAACTCTTGGTAGGAAAAAAGTCCATAAATAAGTAAATAAGTAAGTAAGTAAATAATCTCCACAGGCTGAATTGGGGTACAAACTATAGGGTGATCATACCTGTTCACTTTCCAAGCAATAGAAATAATTAAAAACTATAAATATAAATGGAGATGACCTATCTCTTTTTACTCTCTCTACTAATAGCCACCTTCCACCTGCAACTCAGAATGCAAGGTTATTAACTCAAGGTGTCAGGGTCTGTGTGCTTTGAACGTATCACTTACTGCTAACTGTGGCCAACCTTACCTTTTCAACGGTTCATGAAAAAATTTCAGCTCATAAGGTTAGATTCATTCTTTGTGGGCCAATCAAATTTGGTGTATCTGCCAGATGTGGGGAGTGGCCAGAGTGGGGGTGTGGAGTTGTTTGGGGGAAGGGCTGATGGTGGTTGCAAGAGGGCACAGGCGAATTATATTAAAAAAAGCAAAGCCTACTCTGTAAGGACTCTATAAAAGAGGGTGCTGCTATTCCCTTCCAGTCATTTCTTGCCAGTTTTTTAGAGATACCGGAAATCCACATTTGATTATGTGTGGACATGACCTAGGAGGAAATTAAGTGCTTAAAGAGTCATACTTTGGCAACTTTTCCTTTAGCCGTTCAGCCCAGATAATGTTTAATTTTATTGCATCCTGCAGCTATTAGCATTCACCATTGTTCTTGCTAGGTCAACCATTATGCAAATTAACATTAAAATAATGATCCTTACTATTGTAAAGGTCACAGCAGGCATTAAATGATCCATCTACCTTGTAATTGTCATTCCACTGAAACCTGTGGCAACTTCCCTGAGAAACCTCTTGACTTTTTAGTGTACAGATCACTTTGTTACTAGTGTGACACCCAACACCCATTCTACTTACTGCACCTGGATGAGGTTCTTTCACAGGAACCAGGAGCCACAGCAAAAGAGCAGAGTCTCGCCAATCAAACTTTTACCTGTTTGGTGTGTGATTAGATATGGTAGAAAGGATCGGAAGGTGGAGTGATTTATTTGCAAAACTAGGCCTAGTAGGCCAAATCAGGTTACTGGTTTCAGGCAAATACCGACTACATCTTAAAAATGAGGGTAGAATGAGTTTTGTGAATTGACTAGATTGTATTTTAGGATGCACACAGTAGGTATTCTATAAACAAGTTGATTACAACCCAAGACCTAATTGGGTGACTTAGATTCTCATTCTTTTTCAGCTGTGCATGGCTGAATTTGAAATGGTCATCTCTTGGGGCATCTGGGTGGCTCAGCCAGTTAAGTATCCAACTCTTGATTTCAGCTCAGGTCACGATCTTGGGGTTGTGAGATGGAGCCCTGTGTCAGGCACCGCTGGGCTGGGCATGGAGCCTACTTAAGATTCCCTCTGTGCTCTTTCTCTCTCTCTCCCTCCCCCTCTCACTCTCCTCCTCTCAAAAATTAATTAATTTTAAAAAATGGTCATTTCTTGGGCTCATCTGTTGATCAGAGTAAAAAAATATATATGTTCTGCCTGCCTCAGACTGCATGATGAAGGTCAAATGCATAAAACATATGTCGGATTGCGGAATTTAAAAATACCAAACAAACACAGGATCCTGATTGCTACTCTATGTATCTTGAAATGTGTTTTTCAGCTTTCTGCCTGAATATTATGGCCTGATTTTGAGAGCTAGGACTTTGCATGACTTTTTTCTTTTCTTTTTTTCTCTAACAGCTTTTATCATATTGCCAAACAGTAGATATTTCGTCAGAAAGGTCAGCATTTGGGTTGACCTAGGACAATAACAAATTTTCCTAGCCTCAGCTCTCTCATGAGTAACATGTAGAGATTAATAGCTGATCTCTTCACAAAGCTGTTGTGAAAAATAAATAAGATAATGTGTCAAAAGAAATGTTGCAAAATTTTAATTACTATACACATACAAAAAAAGGTCATTGATTCTTCTAAAATTACATTTGTTTTACATTATTTTCTTTTGCACTTGGTAGATACCAAAAATGAATGTTAAATGAACACATGCATCTAGAAGGTAATTATGGCCTTCCAATAGGCCATTTTAAGTACCGATTAAATATTATTTAATTGCCAGATATCAATATCATTTGCTTTCTTGTCAATGATACTAAAATAATTTGATCTTGTGTTAGATTGTTAAGTGTCAACAGCTAACATTTCTTTTTATTTTTTTAAGATTTTATTTATTTATTTATTTATTTATTTTTAATAACTTTTTTTATTATGTTAGTCACCATATAGTACATCCCTAGTTTTTGATGTGAAGTTCCATGATTAATTACTTTCATATAACACCCAGTGCACCATGCAATACGTGCCCTCCTTAATACCCACACTGGTGATGGGTATTAACATTTGTTTTTACATATTGAGTCTCCAAACATTTATTGAGTAGCTTTTATGCCCATGGCACTATTTACTTAAGTGCCAGGTAATACAAAAATACAGTGTCTGCCCTTAATACATTTAGAATTCAGCAGAAGAGATGGAACATATGTTCCAACCAATAAATGTAAGATACACGAATAAGAACTTTAACTGAAAAACAATTGCTGTAAGTTTAGTGGAGAAAGAAAAATTTCACTTCTGAAATGTAGATTCATTACATTTATAGAAGGGAGGGCATTTGAGAGGAACATTTAGGACAAGCACTGCTGTAGGATCAGTAGGTGTCTTTATGAATGTCAGCATTAACAGCATTAGAGGTCCACCAATGCTGGCAGTAACCGTATTCCACGTACTAGCTGCTTTCCACCTCCTTCTCACAAGAACCTTGAGCAGTGGGTATTATTATCCCCATTTTACAGACAAAGAAAATGTGCTTGGAGAGGTTAAGCCATTTTCCCAAGTTCACCCAGTGAGTAAGGAGCACAGTCAGTGATCTATACTAGACTATTCTCTTGTTTTTGCTCATTTGAGTCTTTCTCCCCACTACCCCCATCCCGTGCCCCACCCACACCATGCCAATGGTCTCAATTCCACATGGTAGGAACAACCCAAAGCCAAAACATCAGATGGGGAAATACAGGGAGGTGTTTTGAGGAGCATGGGTGGTAGCTCAGATTTGGACATGTGTTTGGATAGGGATATGGCAAGACTACAGATAAGTCTATTCTTCAGGCTGGATCCCAGCAGGAAAGTGATGGCACATTCTTTAACAAAGATTTTAAGGTAGTTTAACAAAAGGCATTGTACAAAGGTTTGGGCGGAGTAGGGAAAATGACAAGGGAGAGTGAGGCACCCTGGCCCTGTATTTGGAAGCCAAACCGAGGCTTTACAATCCTTAGTCCTACAGGGTCTCAGGAGCAGCCATGACAGGGGCCTGAGAAAGCGGCAGCTGCAGGAGGGAACCACTGGCAGAAGTGGGACACCTCTGGTTCAAGGTCAGCTGGGAAGGAGCTGGCAGGAAAAACAAATATCTCAAATTTCCTTTGTTCCTACTCTCTGAACATCTGTTGAAATCTCCCATTGACCTACTTTAACCAATAGGGGTGCATCAGTTATCTATTGCTGTGTAACAATTTTCCACACACTTAGTGGCTTGATGCCCTTTTATTTTCTCACAGTTTCTATGGGTCACAAAGCTAGGCATGGCTTAGCTGGTTCTCTACTCAGGATCTCACAAGGCTGCAGTCTCATTTAAGGCTCAAGGTTCTCTTTTAGGCCTATGGGGCTGTTGGCAGAATTCATTTCCTTTCATCTATAAAACTCATGATCACTTCATCAATGCCAACAGGAGAACATCTCTCTGATTACTAGATTCTCTTCTAAAAGACTCACCTGATTATAGGCCTACCCAGGATAGGTTCATTTCCCTTTTCATTAACTCAAATTCAATTGATTAGGGATCTTATCTGCAAAAATCCCATCACCTGTTGCCACATACAATATAACCTAATAAGGGGAGTCATATCCCATCCTCTTCATGGATCCAGATCACACTCAAGGGGAGGGGACTATGCAGAGGCTGGGAATCTAGTCTATGCAGCCCATAGAAATCAACCTCTCAGGCCTAGAGCAAGGTAAAGAGTAGACCTGGGGTACAAAGCTAAGTGGACTTCAAGACCTCAAGATTCTTTTTTTTTGTTAAAGATTTTATTTATTTATTCGACAGAGATAGAGACAGCCAGCGAGAGAGGGAACACAAGCAGGGGGAGTGGGAGAGGAAGAAGCAGGCTCACAGCGGAGGAGCCTGATGTGGGGCTCGATCCCATAACGCCAGGATCACGCCCTGAGCCGAAGGCAGACGCTTAACTGCTGTGCCACCCAGGCGCCCCAAGACCTCAAGATTCTTGACTGTTAGTCTAAAGCATTTGGACTCCATCTTGTATAACTGGATCACTGTGAAATAATTTTACCAGAGGAATGGCATGGCTAGAGATGCACATAAAGAAAACAAATCTCATGTTTGGTATAGTGGTGAAGAAAAGGGAGAATAGAGAGAATAGAGAGCTCCAGGTAGGAGCTTTTGTAACTATACACGTAGTCGTGATGGAGTAGTAATGGAGGCCTAAAGTCCACGTGAAAAAGAAACCAATGTGAAAGCTGTAAGGAAGATCAGATGGGTAGGTGTGGCCTGGAGATGGGCAGTAGCGCCGGGGACAGAAAGAATCGATACCTGCAGTTTTTAGAGCTTGGGTAACCAAAAAACCACGTTGCTGTTCACGGTAAGGAGTGTGAACCGGAGCTGAATGGGAGATGCAGGGGTGGTTCTTTTGGGTGTGGTTAAATATCCTCATGGAAGTATAGGGCAGATAATTAGACATCAGCCTGCAATTCAGGAAAAGGAGTAGGGAACTAGCTTGCAGATTTCTGAGCTAAATCTTAACCATTTAGAGAAGAAAAGATTGCCAAGGAAGGTGTGGAAGATGCTGCAGAAAAAGTCTGAGAGAAGTGAAAAGCAGACCATGGTAATTTGTCTTAGAATTCACAGGAGGGGAGTTTCCAGAAGAAGGCTGGTTCACACTCCTCAGTGCTGGTGCATTAACAACAGCTTCTGGTCGGTATTTCTGGATCACAGGTACAGAAAAAGAATGGAGTGGAAGGAGACTGCATAGAATGGAAGTAGGAGTGAGGGGAGGAAGCTGTCAGTGAGTGTAAGAACATAAAGAAAAGGAATTACCAGTATTTGAAATGTATCTCCAAATAGTTCATGAAATGGTTGAAGTTACCTGGAGGCCTTTAACAAAATCAACAAAGTGTTTACATATTGGCTTTGTTGGAGAATTTCTGGGTGGTCACTTATTTTTTACAAGAAGAAATCTCCCAGGGAAATAGTTCTAATTAATATCCAGAGATTCGTCAACTACTTAAAACTTAATTTGCATACTTTACACTTTTCACAATTTGTAGGACCAAACGAAGTTCAGTAAGCAGGCAGAGTTAACCTTCAAGCCATCAGTCATGTTCATCTCCTCGCAGTGCCCTCATGGGACCAGCAGCAATTTTTTTTCATCTTACTTACCTAGTGATTCAATAAGAATTTTGCAAAGGCAAGAGGGGGTTTGGAGGTAGCAACTTTAGAATTATGATAAAAAATACTCAGATTGAACAACAGCAATTCAAGAGAATCCCTTTAACCAGTGGTTCCTTTTTTTTTTTTTTTTAAGATCTTATTTATTTGAGAGAAAGAGGGGGAGAGAGAGAGCCTGAGTGGGGGGGGAAGGGCAGTGGGAGAAGCAGACTCCCTGCTAAGCAGGGAGCCCAACGTGGGGCTCGATCCCAGGATCCTCGAGAACATGACCTGAGTGGAACGCAGCCACTCAACTGACTGAGCCACCCAGGCGCCCCTGAGCAGTGATTCTTAATGGATAGTCTCACCCCAGGCATATTGTCTTAATGGGATACAAAAGGTTTTGCTTTCTGCCCTAATTAATACCTCCTAGAAGCAGCCCTCAATCAGTGACCAATGGGAGTGTGTCAGTACCTCACCTTCCTCTGGGAGGGATAACTAATGTGCATGACCTAAACGGACTCCCCAAACTCCAGTCACCCGCAGCGCTAAGGGCTTGATAGCACATACTTTATTGGCTGCCTTCCCTGCCCTGCCTCACTCTTCTATTCCCCTAATCATGTTTCTCCACCTCCCTGTGACCTACCTGTACTCAGATCCTTGTCTTAGGTTCAGCTTCTGGTGGAACTCAAAATAAACACTGACTGATAGTCAGTAGCATATCTACTGACCTGAGATAGCACCTATCTGAAGTGCCCCAAATTTAAATGGCACTCTGCCAAGAATGAAATAACATTGTTGGCTTTGGAGACCCGTTTCCTGCATTCTCTTTGTTCATTTATTCATTCAATGACTTTTACTTTTGCAGGCACTGCTACATTTCTGGGCCTACAAAGAGGAACACGGCGATTTACACAAATCCATCAAATAGAAGTTTATACAAGGTACAAAAATTGAACCAACAGAGTTACTACCTTCCCCTGGAGGTCAGAGAAGGGTTCCTGGGAGGACATAATACTTGAATCAAATCATGAAAGCTGAGCAGGTGTTGTGCAGATAGGCAAGGGGGAAGGGAATTCTAAGCAGGAGGAACAGCAGGGGTAAAGGCAGGAAAGCATGAAACATCAAGATGCATTAAAGAAATGGTCAGCAATTTAGTGTGACTGGACAGAAGAAGAGAGAGGGGTGCCAGCGTTTTGCTGGACAAAGGAATTTGGGCTTTTCCCTATAGGATCTACTTTGAGAAAAATCTCTTTGGTAGAAGTGAGCATGATCATTGCTTGGAGTAGTGCCAGCCTGGAGGCAGAAGGACAAATTAAACGGTTGTTGTAATTATTCAAGCAAGAGATGAGAAGTCCTTGAACTCAGCAGAAGCATGGGGCAAAGGAGAAGGCTGTAAGAGATTGAAAAGATAAGATCTGATGGCACTTAACGGTCCACGGGGAATGAAAAAGGATTACAGGACATTAGCCAGTGTAGAGAGTGCGGAACGAGAACATGCTCAATTTACAAGTATAGAGACATAGGGAAAATTCTTCAAAAATATTCATGTGCCTTCTTGAATCCAAAATTTCAATTCCCAGCTATCAACGATTATGTCTCTAAGATTATTTGCCCAAATTCACTCATGCCAGTCAGTGTATATCGAGGAGTAAGCTAAATCTGCTTACAAAGGAATCATTTTAAGCTAAGAGGGTGCAGTTTCGTGCTTGAACAGTTAATTAATAAAAGACCAATTTGCAGACATAAAGTACCTAACAGATGGGCAATATTTGGTTTAATCCAGAGCAGAAAAAAGCTATAAGATAATTAAGCTATCATTGCACTAAATGCCTGGAAAATTAATGTTAACACTAGACCTCCTGCTTTTCTAACAATTAATTTTTGCTAACTTGGTACTGATTCAGCAAATTATAGTTCTAGCATCTTATTAGGCAAGTAAGCTCTTATGTATACAGAAAACATGAGGATTTAGGGGAGTTAGTTATTTTAATATGCTGATGAATGGAACTAGCATATCTAGCAATTCAAAAGTGAAATCAAAATATAATTTTATGTTTTACTTATATATAACACATAATTACAAGAAAATGTCACTGAACACAATTTAATCTATTTTTGAATATTTTACATTTGGTTAGGTTCCTATAATGGAAACCAAAGGACCATGTTTGTGACCACGTATTATCCTTGTACCAGCTATTTTAAAATACATAGAAGTTGTATCCTATTTGTCCTGACCATTTGAGACACTATAGAGTGTTAGTTTCAAAGAAGGGAGGGAGGAAGGAATGGAGAAAGGGAGGGGAAAAGAAATTACTTCTACTTGTCATTTGTTCATTTGTTATTAAAGTAGTATAAAGAGTAAAGTTCTCTGTTTATGAGAGCTATTTGTTATTTGAAGTCAGAGTAAGTTTGAATTCAGTGAATTCGAGCTTCACTTGGGCTGGAGAGTTAATACAACATTCCAAAGTGCCAAATCAGAATCAGACAGAATGGTAACTATCTGGCTATGTTCAGTATAAGTACCTTTGCTATAATTTACCTTCTTTGCATATTTTAAGTGATTTTCATCATGGAGTTACTGGGAGATGTCTGAATTGCATTCCCACATGTCTTCCTTCGTTTTCAGCAATAATCGAATGAAGCACTTTTAGACAGGAAGTAACTTTTAGATCAGTTCACTCTTGTTTCATGTACTACATCAGTAATTAAAAATTGAAACTGGGTGTTTCTCCCATTTTGTTAATCTGGCTTTACTTAAGCCACAAAAGGAACTGAAAGGTAAGAGCTCTTCTCCAGTTTTTGAATAACTCTTTTCGAAATAACATGTACCAAGTTAGCAAAAATTAATTGTTAGAAAAGCAGGAGGTCTAGTGTTAACATTATTTAATGTTATTTCAAAATAACATGCGTTTTGTGGGCAAACCTCAAAAATAAACAACTAATTAATTCTCCTGTGAAATCCCACCTTAATGAACACCTTCTACTTATTTCACAGGAGAATTAATTAGTTGTTTATTTTTGAGGTTTGTCCACAAAATGCATGTTATTTCAAAAAGAGTTATTCAAAAACTCAATACACGAGAAACAAATAAATAAAGAAATGGGCAGAAGATATGAACAGACACTTTTCCAATGAAGACATACAAATGGCTAACAGACACATGAAAAAATGTTCAAAATCATTAGCCATCAGGGAAATTCAAATCAAAACCACATTGAGATACCACCTTACGCCAGTTAGAATGGCAAAAATAGACAAGGCAAGAAACAACAATTGTTGGAGAGGATGTGGAGAAAGGGGATCCCTCCTACATTGTTGGTGGGAATGCAAGTTGGTACAGCCACTCTGGAAAACAGTGTGGAGGTCCCTTAAAAAGTTAAAAATTGAGCTACCCTATGATCCAGCCATTGCACTACTGGGTGTTAACCCCAAAGATACAGACGTAGTGAAGAGAAGGGTCATATGCACCCTAATGTTCATAGCAGCATTGTTCACAATAGCTAAATTGTGGAAGGAGCCGAGATGCCCTTCAACAGATGACTGGATTAAGACGTTGTGGTCCATATATACAATGGAATATTACTCAGCTATCAGAAAAAAACGAATTCTCAACATTTGCTGCAACATGGATGGCACTGGAGGAGATAATGCTAAGTGAAATAAGTCAAGCAGAGAAAGACAATTATCATATGATTTCTCTCATCTATGGAATATAAGAACTAGGATGATCAGTAGGGGAAGAAAGGGATAAAGAAAGGGGGGTAATCAGAAGGGGGAATGAAACATGAGAGACTATGGACTATAAGAAACAAACTGAGGGCCTCAGAGGGGAGGGGGGTGGGGGAATGGGATAGACCGGTGATGGGTAGTAAGGAGGGCACGTATTGCATGGTGCACTGGGTGTTATACACAACTAATGAATCATCGAGCCTTACATCGGAAACCGGGGATGTACTGTATGGTGACTAACATAATATAATAAAAAATCATTAAAAAAAAAAAAAAGAAAAGAAAAAAAAGAAAATCTCTTGTACTTCATGCTGTTTTCTGAGTTCCATGGTGTCTCCTTCAAGTCTACGTACCAGGAAAGCCTCCAGGGATATGGGTTTTTAAATAAGAGGGTTTTTTTTTGTTTTTTATTATATTAGTCACCATACAGTACATCCCCAGTTTCCGATGTAAAGCTCGATGATTCATTAGTTGCGTATTAACACCCAGTGCACCATGCAATACGTGCCCTCCTTACTACCCATCTCCAGTCTATCCCATTCCCCCACCCCCCCTCCCCTCTGAGGCCCTCAGTTTGTTTCTCATAGTCCATAGTCTCTCATGTTTCTAAATAAGAGTTTTAAGATACTCTGGAGAAGGCAGGTTTAGGGAAGGAGAACTAGGGAAAGAGGCCATTGTCTTGCTATGTGGATCAAGCTGCCAGTCAGGAGAGAAGGAGCATGCAAATGGCAAATGCTTGGCGCCTAGAAACGCACTCCCCCCACACAGTAAACTGAAGGCCCTGCGCCCCCTTTATAAAATATCTAAATATCTTCAGGAATTCACTTTCATTTCAACATAAGTTTGTAAACTATTAAAAATTGAATAATGGTATCACATTTTATTTTAAATAATGTTTTAAGGTATTTTTAATAAAGAAACGAAAGAAAATTATAATTCTGTTACCCAGATAACCTGTTAACTTCGAAAATAATAATCCACACATATGTTAAAAAATTTAAACTGTACAAAAACATATAAAATGAAAATAAAGGTCTCCCTCTTTCTTTTCTACCCTGAATGAATTTTTCTAAAGGTAACCAGGGTTCACAGATACATATATAACCTTATGGGAATCAAGACATTACACGCATGCGAGCATATGCATATATGTTTATGTGTATATTCATGTGCGGATATTTTGCACAAAGGACTGATAGCCACATCTTCCTAGTTTTTTGCTTTTTAAATATATATACATATATATTTTTTCTACCTAGGTCTTATTGTTTTTAAATGTAGTATTATTGCCATGATTCGTTTAATTTGCCCCTTCTGATGGACATTTAGGTATTTCCAGTCTTTTTTTTTCTTTTATAAAAATACCTCAATGATAAGTTTATATAAAAATGTCCAAGTATATCCAGAGGGTACATTTCTAATAATAGATATTCTGGGTCAGAATATGTGCATTTAAGACTTTTTTTTGAAAGACTATAGCTGTCCTTCAAAAAAGTGTGTATTGATTTATTCTAACATCAACAGAATCATCATCAACCTTGTGTGTCATCAAACATTGATAAAATGGTAAAATAAAAATGGTATCTCATTTTAATTTGCATTTCTTTTTATTATGAATGAGGTTAAAATCTTACCATATACTTACTGGTCATTATATTTTAGTTTTTGATCAGATCCTTTATCCATTTTTTTAGGTTGCTTGCTTTTTTCTTTGACGTAAAAAGCAGAAAAACAAAAATACCATAATATTACTATCACACCTAAATTTTGTTCTTATTTTTACAAGCTCTTTACATATTAAAGAAACAAGTCCTTTGTCAAAAATGTGTTATGAATATTTGTCTGTTGATTGCTTATGACTTTATGATGCATTTTTCTCTACATAGAAATTATAAATATATATTTTTTTAATTTTATTTATTTATTTGAGAGAGAGAGAGAGACAGCCAGCGAGAGAGGGAACACAAGCCGGGGGATTGGGAGAGGAAGAAGCAGGCTCCCAGCAGAGGAGCCTGATGTGGGGCTTGATCCCAGGATGCCGGGATCACGCCCTGCGCCGAAGGCAGACGCTTAACGACTGAGCCACCTAGGCGCCCCCCAAATTAGAAATATTTCTGTAATTAAATGTATTAATCTTTAATTTTGTGACTTCCATGCTGTATGTCCTCCTTCAAAAGGTCTTTTCATACACCATGGTTATAAATACACCAATGTTTTCTTATAATATCTTAATGGAGTCATTATTTTTCTTTAAATCTTTGACTCATCTGGAATTTATTTTGGCTTGCCAGTGTCCCATCATATTTATTAAATTATCCATCTACTATTACTAGTTTGAAATGTCATCTTTATCATGTGTCATGTATCATCTTTATCCCATTTATATTTGGGACTCTTTTATTGATCTATCCATCTATTTCTTTCTTTTTTTTTTTCTTCTCTAAGTGCATGGGTTAGTCTCCTTCTATTAGAATATTAAGTACAAAGGAGCAGGAATCTTATATATCTTATATGCCTTGTTTGTAGTTAAATCCACACCAGTTACAATAGTGTCCAACACATAATAGGTCCTCAAAAAATTGTATACATAATTAATCAAAAGATTTATTTCTTCATTCATCAACTTACGATATAATCTACTGACTCTCCATATAAAAATGGAGAAATTAGCACCGTAACACATCTCCTCAGCTCTGCTCTTTATCTACTGATTTCCTGTTGCTTTATTATTATTTTAAAATTTTCAATAATTAGAATATGGACTTTCTGTAATCCTATTTCCCACATTGATTTAATTTTAGTTCTAGGTGTAAAGGGGTTTAGTGTACCCTCCTGTAGTCTTATCAGAGCTTCTGTAAAGACAGGTTTGATTAAGACGAACTCGTGGATTTCAGGAGATTCAGTTCATTCCCATTTAATGCATTAACTAACACTTACATAGTGCGTTTTATACACCAGGCACAGCTCAAGTGCTTTACAAATATTAATTACTTTAATCATAAAAATTATAGTTCTTAAATTTTTTTATATAATTTAGTTTGCGTTAAATCTATATACCATCTTGGCTCAGTTTAGAATCCTTCTGTCAACCCCTTTTACCCTACTTCTATACCAAATAATGTGAAGACACTGCTCCACTGCTTTTGGCAATAGATATTGCTATACAGAAGTCTGAGGCCGGCTTGACTTTTATCCTAATATTCCACCTGCTTTTTCTACTTGTATTTCTGAAGAAAATCATCCTGATTCTTGAAGTTGAAGTTTTAGCAGGATGTATCTGTGTTTGTAATTATTAGTTCATTCTAGAATACATTATATATCACATTTAATAGATTCCTTAATTTAAATAATTTTCATTCATGTACTACTTTCTTGTACTATATATTTTAATCCCCTTCTCTCCTCCATTTGTTGGGATTACTTGTCAGGTTCTTTATGAAAACTTTTTTTCACATTTATCTGGGGTTGCTTTCATAACCTCTGAATGCACATGTCAAGTTGGAGATAGATGACCCCTTGCAAAGTTTCCTCCATCTGTTTGAGGTAGAGTAGAAATTAGGGGTGCATTTGGGAAATGAGAGACACCAAAGTCTCCAGTTTCTCTGTGACTCTTGACACATTTCAAAGGTGTTGATCTGAGTAATGTGGCCTTTCCTTTCTTTCATTCCTAGAATCATGTTCCTTTCTTTCCCTTTCTTTTCCATTCTTTTCCTTAAACAGACAAACAAACAAACAAATGTATTCTGTTTCACTTTTCCATTTTACTTTGGACTATGGATATCAACTATTTACTGGGCTCTATTTCACATGTTTTAGCTAGTTTGGTTTAATAGCAGATGCCACCATACAAGAATAGCCTTATAATCCCACAAGGTTCATTGACAATAAATGACTTCTCCAAGTCACCAGATGATAATGTTGAAGGTAGGACTTACCCTACTTTCTCAGTGGTGATGGCCAGAGAAGTATACTGTTAAATTGGTAAGAATATCAGAATCAAACAATAGCATAAATGCACCAGTTACCCTTCTAAACACTGAGCATAGGGGTGCGTGGGTGGCTCAATCAGTCAAGCGTCTGACTTCAGCTCAAGCCATGATCTCAGGGTCTTGTGATTGAGCCTGTCGGTCTCCCCACTCAGCAGGGAATCCGCTTGTTCCCGTGCCCCTCCCCTGCTCCTGCTCTCTCTCTCTCTCAAATAAACAAAATCTTAAAAAGAATAAACCCTGAGCATAAATTAACTCATTTGATCCTCACAACACTATAAACTATGCACTTCTATTATCCCCATTTTATAGAGGGTAAACATAAAGCACAGGGTGGTAAAGTAATTTGTCCAAAGCTACTCAGCTCCAAGTAGTAGAAACAGGATTCAAATCTTGGAAAGTCCAATTCCAGAAGTGGTGGTCTTAACTCTAACCTTATGCTGCTTAAACCACAGTCCAAGAAAACATTAAGCTTTCTATATTGTACATGTGGACTTTAAAAGAAGTTTGGTTGCGCTAGGAAAGCTGACGTAGCTTTCTAATTAAGTCAACTCTATCAACTCCATTCATTCATTCATTCATTCATTCATTCATTCAGATACTACACATACAAGCCTCACAGTTGGGTCTATTCAAGTTCTTGCTAAATTGATTGAATGATTTGATTTCATACAGGCCCATCCTGAATCAATAAAAACAATTTCATCGATAGTCTGTTTAATGCTTTTGTTTGCACATTTCGAGGTTGTCACAGAAAATATAACAGTGGACTGTTATGTTGCAGAAGCCATCTTTTGTCTACTTATGCTTTGGTGAGAGAGAAGAGGGCAAATTTGGCAGCCAGCCACATAATTGAAATTAACCTTGGCCATGAAGGCATGACAGATGAGCCAGCCCGATCAGTCCCATATTCGCCTGTCTGCATGTGGAATGCCTGTCTTAGACCATGGCACAGAAGGAAATGTTCCTCTTTTGAAATTTTTCTCTGTATACCAATCAAATTGTTCCCTCGGGACACATCATAAAGAAATGTCATTGAATACTCTAATTGTGGCATTCACCAGAGCTATTTTTTAAAAAGCAACATTGGTCACAAACTCAGATTTTAATCAAAACCAGAATTCTGGTGAGTTGAGTGGTTTTTCAATATTTTTCAGCTTAAATTTTTTGATAGTCACTGGCCCCATAAATTGAACCTGTATTCAAAAGATTTGAGCTAAATTAGTTCAGCATTTTACAGTTAAGTTAAAGTAGAAAACCTGCAATTTTCTCTGAGGACAGCGTACACACACACACACACACACACACACACACACCACCTTACCAAAATACTTTTTTTTTTTTTTCCTATCCACTGAGTATTACTCAAAAGTATCTGAAAGTTTAAAATTCAAACTTGGCAGTTGTATAATCCTCCCAGGGGAGGAAATTCAGGAGAATTTAAAGAAAATTGGCTTAGCAGTGTGTTTTGAATATAGGCAACAGAACATTTTCTATTTGGGTACAACTACATCAATGAAACTTGAGTCTGTGGAAGTCTTGTCCGATGCCATTTAGAAGGCTGTCAGAGCTCAGGGAGGCATTAGAAGAATACCAGTTGGAACAGAGAACTGCCTTAAGGAAAGACTCTATTTCCTTCCATTTCCTGCCGTAGATAAATGAGGACCAAATATAGGAAACCATAAGGTCATTTCAGCAAATAAAAACCAATCCGCCATTCTAGGTATCATATATTGTGGTTATTGCTGCTGGTATTTTGTTCACTTGGTGGCTTCAAAGCACTGCCGCAAATTGTTTGACACTTTGACATTGCTCTCACACTCCTGGATCTGAATGGGATTGTCACTGCTTCCACCAAGAGATCACAGAGGAAGAGGCCCATCGTGAAAGACCAGGTGGCTCCCACTTTATTCACTGAAACACTCCCTCGTGGAGCCCAGAGTTGCCTAGCAGTAACTCTACCCTGAGGCTGCCACACTGAAGACCACAGCATAGCTTACTGGTTAAAAACAGACTCTAGAGCTCAACTGCATGGGTTCAAATCCTCACTCTCCCAGCTACCAGCTGTCTAGTAACCTTGGGACAGTGACTTCATCCTTCTGTGCCTCGATTTCCTCATTTACAAAATAAGGAGAAACAGTAGTCTGCTGCACACCGCCTGAGGTCTTCCCTGTACCTTATACAGTTGTTTAAATGGGCCAACGTGTTAGCAGCTTAGGACAGGGCTGGCAAATGAGCCACACTACGGAAGGACTTGTTAAATACAGCATGCAGGTGCTGTGTTCACAGGTTTACGAGCAGAGTGCACTTAATACAGTTCAACATCATCCTGAATTTTCTATGTCAGAGAACAGAGCCCCCTCATGGCAACTAAAGAGGCCGTTTAAAGCTCTGACGTATTTGAGAAATTCAGACCCCAAAAATTGCTCATGTCTAAAAAGCAGGGATGCTCCTGAAAAACCTCTTTTGCTTCTATTTCACTTCTTTCATTCTAGGCTGATGTTTGCTGTGTTTACATCATTGAACCAGGCATTTTCCTACTCATGTTCTAGCACTGAGTAAGATATTTGAACTTATAAAATTTACAAGTCTAAAATAGTTACCAGCATGTACTCCCCCACTCCGCAGCTTGCCTCACCCTGTGAGGGATTAGGTTATAAAAATGAATGAAATCATCATTCCTGTTTACTGGATAATCCCAAAGCTAAAATAAAAAAAGAAGCAGGGGAGACGGCAAAGAACATTTAAGGAAAAATGAAGATATATCGGTACAGAGAGACCTAACTACATATCTCGCAGGGTAAATTACTGTCAAATGCATCATAGTCTGATTGTCTGTGGTTTTCCTTCACTCATTTTTCAGATGAAAATAAATGAAAAAAGAAGCTAACCATTGCTTGTTTAAAGTCCACTTAAGATAGAGGTCAATTAGCCAATGCAAATATACAAATATACACGTCTTCGGAGATGCCAAATGTGCTGGTCGTTTGCCGGTCTGCAATACTTCCCATGTCTCGCTATGGAAACTACATTTCCCAGGCTCTCTTGCACCCTGGCTTCCTGGTTGATTCAGCAGACTCTGAGGGAAGATGGGGGTTGGGGGGAGGGGGATGGAAGATGGGAGAGACCAGGATATTTCTCCCCTACTCTCTCTTCCTCAGACTATATCATCTTTATGATTTTGACATTCACTGGGAAGACCTCAACATGGTTGTAGCTTCTGATACATGAACCATATTCTGGTCTTGGTAACCACATTCCTTCTGCTAACCTGAGGGGTGGTATCTCTTTCTTGCTGTTACTAATCTCTGGATTACCATCCCCTGTAGGGCTCCTTACCCTTCTTCATCTCTGTCATCAAGTCCCTCTGTTAAATCCCTTCTGCTTGAAACACCTGCAGTGATTCCAGTTTTCCTGACTGGACCCTCACAGATACCCATAAGGAGATTTTGTTTGTTTCTGATCTAAACTAGACAGGAGGAAGAGTATTTTATTGACCTGTTTTGTAGACAAACTGGACTAGTTATCTCTGTTAAGGATGTTATGGCACTCATGCTTATTTTTCTTTTCCTGAGCTAACTGAGCTGTGTGTGTGGTATACACAGGACTCATTCTAATTGCTCATTTAAAGGACATGAGAGTTGAGTTGCTCAGGAGAGTGAACTGTCTACTCAGATGTAATCAAATTCTCTTCAATTCACCTCCCTATGGGCTCCTCACTACACATTCTGTTTTGTCATATCTAGTGTGCAGGATGTCAGACTCATGCATGGCATGTGGTGCACAAAAACTCATCACCCAGTAGGAAAGCTACTCTCATGACTATGATTTAACAGATAATCTTTAACATTGATGATTCTCTTCCTCGAGTAACATTTTTATTGATCCCAGGACCACCACAACTAGTAGGAATCCTTCCCCATAAACCATTTTATTTATTTGTTTGCATGGCATCAAGTCGGGCATGTGGATATAGAATTTGTGTGCTGGGCTCCATCAGGAATGCCACTGCACCCCCAGGGATATGAACTTCAGTAGAGAAGCTAGGATTTGCAGTCAGAGCTGACTGTTTGCACGGAGGCTTTATTGCAAATGCAGACTTAGCACATATGAAAAGGTTTTCTGTGCTCAGTTTCTGGATGAGGCAGATTGCATCACCAGGAATTCCTGTCCTCTAACACATAGTGACCAACACGCCTTAATAAGCATTTGCCTTTTTATTTTCAGGTCAATAACGTCATGCTTTCTGTTCATTATGGAACCAGTTTTTTTTAAATCTCTTTTTTAAACTAGAGGGAAAGACGTAAAATAATAATTCCAATGCTGTGACTCTGGTATGTCCTGTGCACAAGTAGTCAGCCAACGAAACTCAGTGCAAACAATGGGCAATGTTCAGGCTTAAATAAGGCAGGGTCTCCAAGGCATGGCATCTGGCAAGAGGGGTTGTTGTCAAGGGAAGGAGCTTGTGTATCCTTCCATGAGGTAGATGCTCTTGGAGGGGGTGGGAAATGGGCCCCATGCTGCCAAGGACAGCATCCTCTTAGCAAAGGAGTCAAGGGTTCAAAGTTAATGCACTTTGGTTGGAAACACTGACAGCAGAACCTGAGGAAAGCAGATGCAGCAAACAGGACACAGATCATCTCAGAAAGCCAGAGGATGTGAGCCCAGCCACCAAGCCAATGTCAGAACCATAATAGCGCCAAGCAGACAGGTAGAGGAGGAGACAGAGACAGCAGACTGGCTCATGGCCTGGAAGTGGGCTGGGGCAGGAGACAGCTATGCTCAGAGGAGGGCTGCCTCTGGAGGGGTTTCCTTCTTCCCTTGAACCTGGCCTAACTTCAGAGTTATCCCACTTCTGTAAGGCACTCAGATACCATATGGTTGTGAAATGCCTCTCTTGGGGGCAGGAGACACAGGGCTGCTCCAAAATGTCTTAAAAGTCCTGAAGGATGTCTTCTGGCATCCCCAATTCTCTATCTTGATCCCTTGTTTGAGGAGCCTTTATCCATGCAATGATAAACAACAATTTATTTTTTTGAAGATTTTATTTAGTTATTTGAGAAAGAGAGACAGAGAGTATGAAAGAGAGCACGAGCGGGGGGGGGGGAAGGGCAGAGGGAAAGGGGGAAGCAGACTCCCCAATGACCAGGGACCCCAATGCGGGGCTCGATCCCAGGACGCTGAGATCGTGACCCGAGCCAAAAGTAGACGCTTAACTGACTGAACCACCCAAGTGCCCCATAAATGATCATTTAGATGGGTTTTCTTACCAGATCAATGAATTGTGCAATCCTAACATTCTCCTTAGTGTTTAGTACACATTGTGCTGTTCTCATTGAGATCCAGGTGAGTGCTGACAAAGTAACTTATACTGATAGTAAAGAGGCCCCGGGGGAAATGTTTCTAGATCATATGAGCCAGAGGTTTTCCATGGCAGTGCCTAGATGACTTTGAATCAAGGATAAATTAGAGTTTGGCAATATAGTTATGGAGATATTTTCACACTCTAATAGTAAAATGCACAGGAAGGGAAGTCATCCAAACACACACTGGATGTCAAAATAGGGGCATTCTTAGATAACCGTGCTGAATGTGTAAATGTGTGTGTGTAAGAGTGGAGGATCATGCATGGGGGTGATGGGGAAGAGGTGACTCCGGGAGTAGGGAGAAGGCAATTAGGAGCCAGGGTTGCCTTGGAAGCAGTTGAGTACCTTCTTACTGGCTTCTAGAACATGCTAATTTCTGCAGTTTCATCAAGTACAGAAGGAAAGAAGGAAATTGGAGCAACCAACCATCCCTCTTCTTACTTCATGTAAAATTCTGCCCAGTGGCCTTCCATTCATGGACTCAAGTTCAGCAACTGCTCTCTGGTGGCTGGTAGGCGATTTCTAGCTTTAAAAGTATTAGATTTGGATTATGAAATACTTTCTGACTTTTTCATATTTGTTACCAATATCTAAAATTTGAAAACTTTCCCAAAAAACCTGGAATTCTAGCTTTTTGAAAGACAAAGATTTGACACCACCAAGTCTTCATTCCCACATAACATTAGTGTGCTGGGCCAAAACAGTGAGGTATCCCTCTAGATGGGATATGTGTCCTCCAGGTTTCCACAGACACCATCACTCCCTGTCATCTCCTTGGTCTCTCTTGCCACTTAACATCACACTCCCGATACTGTTTTCCTTCAAATAGAATGAGATAAAAGTAAAATAGGTCTTGTACAAACATCTTTATCAAATGTAGGAAGCAGCAATAGGCACAGAGCATCTGTGCATGCCAAGGAGAGGGTTTTTTTTTTTTTTACACCTGTTGTACTTTGCTCATGTATGTTACCTGTGAGGCTGCTGTAGGCACTTGAGTTAGTCTGAATGCAACCTACTTATAATAGAAGGCTGTAAATGACAGTGAGTGTGACAGTGGACAATCCGTGGTACAAACACAATCAGGAGAGTGTTGTTACTTCGGTCATTGTTCTGCGGAGAGCCATGTGGAAATAAACATAAAAAAATGTAGCCTCCAAGGCAGTTCAAGAATCTATCTGCTAAGATCATTGGGATTCATTTGAACCATCAAACCTCCTCTTGCATTTTCATAAGAAATGATTCCTGTGAAATAGCTTTTAAAGGCTAACTGATACTACCCTTAATGAACTGTATGAATGACCACAGGATTTTGTGTCAATGAGCAGAGGGAAAAGTCAATGACCTCCTAGAATCTGACAGGTTTAGAGAGATCCAGGTGAGAGGGGAAGCTGTTCTTGTCAGTTAAGACTTCTCGGTACATGGGGGTATGTGTTGCCTCAGTAGATGAGGTTTTTAAGTGGCTCTCCCAGAGCTATAAAATGTCTCTTTTTAAAAACAGATGGAAACATTGTACTGGGGAACTCTGAGGACTTTAATACATTTCAGGTCCTGCAGATTTTTTTTTTAATAGACTACAGAGGTAGTTCAAAGGGGAGGGAAATGCTATTAGAATGGAACAATTAAAGACCCCTAAAATATGAAACACACACATACACAGACAATAGCAATGACATCTACCAAGAGACACATTTTCAAAGGGAAAGAAAATAAAGGCAAGCACCGGATAAGACCAGTGAATGGGATATTATAAGTCAATGAGGCAACATGGGACCCTTCTCATGGGTCCCATGGAGGGTTTGGGGGACTCTAAAATCACGAGATAACAGGCAGGTTTAGATAGTTTAGATAGTTAGTTTAGATAGTTTGTCAATGCATCACATCAAATTTAAAGTATAATTAAGCCCAAAAATCAAACATACTTCCTCATACTGAGATCTTTCCCCCACTCTTGACAGCTATATTTCTGCACAATTTCTTAGTCTGGATCTTCTACAGCAAAAAGAAGTTAGAGGTGGATCCAAGAGATTGAATATAAGATTAAAAATTCAAACGCTGGTTGGTCACTCCCTGTTTCCATGCCCAGCCTACCCTATCCTCCAATCTACATTCCTCTTTGCTTTGTGCTGCATGAGATGATATCTACAGATGGAATCATCCCATCCCTTGTGTCCTCTGGCTTCTGGCTTCTGGGGCGCACTGGCAGGACGTTGGAGGGCAGAAGAGAGATGAAGTCACAGTATTTATTCCCCTTGCTCTCTTCCTGCTGGGTCTCATGTTTGGGAGTATGTTCCTGCACCTTTGCTACAGCTCCTCTGTAACTGGTCCCTTCCCTTGTGCCTTCAGAAATGGGGATGGGAACTGTCTCTTCCTTCTGGTAAATCCTGGGCATCTCATTAACCCTTATTAGTTTCCTTAACTATCTAACTGTCTTCGCTCTTCTGCACATGGTCTGGATGTTAAACTCTCTATAATCAAACTCTTTGTATGGGCTACCGCTCCTGCCGGGATCTTGACAGGTATAATTTCATTTGCTGGAAGTCCTGGGTAACTCTCTAAATGTTTGTAGCATTATGATCAATAATAATGATCATTCTGATAACAAAATTAGTTGAGAGCTTTCTGTAGGTCAGGCAGTGTAGTTTATATTCATTGTCTCATTTAAGCTTCACATTCACCCTAGAGGTAAGATATTGTTTGTATCAACCCAATTTTGCCTATAAGGAAACTAAAACTTAGAATGATTAATTTTTTCAGCGTTCCATAGCAACTAAGGAATTGACCTGAGACTCAAATTCAGGTCTCTCTGAAGTGATCAAAGAAAGACAGAGTGGACAAAAGAGTTGTCCCAAAGTCGCGACGGGCTGTTGTGGAAGAAGATTTTGACTTTTCCTATGTAAGGACAAAAGGTAGACTCAACTCCAGAGGGTAGAAATAGCTGTGTGCTGATAAATGTTTAAGAATGGGCTCTTAGTGTGGGAGGTGGCAGGATAATGCATGATTTGTAGCTTTTGGCAATCTCTGTGGTGTTAACACACCTACCATAGCTGATTTCAAGGTGCCAACTTGAGGTCACTAAGTGTGGAGTTGGGAACAGATGTGCACATTCAGATGTTGAGCAGGCATGAATAAGTATGGACCTGCTCCAGTGTACCCCTGGGTGGAAGTCTCAAAGAAGGGAATTTCCTCCAAAGAAGAGGAAGAGCCATCTGACATGGCCACCAGTTGCTCTGGGTAGGAATGAGGTAATCATTATTGTAGGTTCCCAGAAGATCAATGAGCTGTTGGGGATCTTGTAGAGGGAATTCCTATACTTGATAGGACCTGGGTTGACCTCTTAGGTCATGCTTAACTCTAATATTGAAAGATTTGTGTCAAGGTTACATGTATTCCAGGTGGGAGAGGAGAGAAGAAAGAGAGAAGAGTTCAGGCTTTGGAGTGGGACTAACCCCACATTCCGATCCCAACTTCAAAGGGCTATGTGACCTTGAACAAGATATTAAACTACTCTGAGTAGGTGTTTTCTCATCTCTGCAAAATGGAGAAAATAATACCACTTCCTCTTGGTACATGATTAAATGACAGGGCCTTGGGACAAGTCATGAAATGCATTTTCGCTGTCTTTCCTCTTAACTTTCCCATTCATTTCTCTCCTAGCGGGGACAAAGAGCAGGCATCTATGTGGGAATCACTTTATATACAAATTTGGCTACAGGATTAACATCCAAGATCCCTACTTCATAGTTTGACCTGTGGTATTAAAAATTCTGTAAAATATATTGAGCTATATTATAATGTGGTTCTACTGAAATGGGCTGGAAACTAAAAAGGAAAGAGAAAGGTACATCTATGAGAACTCTGACCACTAAATCTAACTAAAGGCCATGGAACCTTTCTAAGATACTCCTATCAGAAGTCTAGCCAGCTGGAAAGTGTTTTGTAACCCTGCCTCCAGTGTAGCACTATCAGAGGAAGCAAATGAATGACCTGCCAAATTAGTTTTGGCCACACCAACCCACCCTGGCACAGAGCAGTAGTGTTCAAGAAGAAAAACAGAGGCCACCCTTCCAAGCCCTGCGTCACTACACAGGGCAAAGTCAGTATGTGACTCCAGAGCTGCCTGCCCAAGGAAAAGTGCTGCTGAAAACCTCCAGGGATGGGCAAAAAAGCCCTAGGACAAATCTTTTCCCTTATTCACTTTTCTAAGCACCCTTCTGGAAGCAGAGATGTCTGAACTTTAAACCACATACTTACGAGCAGAGATGGATGCTGCCTTCATGATCTGCACTTAAGGCATCTCCCTCTAGACACAGTCGGTTGAGTAGATAGAGAGATGAACATTACATAGGGAGCTGTTAACTTGCCTTGGCTCAGAGAAGATTTTGCTCTCAAGGCGGAGTTTGGTTGAGATTCTCCCTCTCCCTCTTCCCCTCCTGCCTGTGCTCTCACTCTCTCAAAAATAAATAAATAACTAAATCTTAAAAGAAATTTTTTAAAAGACTGAGAGATTGAGATCTCTCCAAAGAAATAGACTTCTTCAGCACCTACAACATGCCTGATACTTTGCTATGTTTTATTGTTGAATTCTCACTACTACAATTCTATTCTTCTCCCTCTGTCCATGTGGGAACTGAGTCTCCAAATCCTAAGTTTTTTTTATCACATTATTCCTCTTCCTGCCCTATTTAACTTCTTGAGTCTTGAGTGGTTTTCATCAATATCAAGCATCTAGGCTAAAGCTCATGGGCATTGTAATGACTGAGCAAAAAGTGCAAAGTCCAGTCTAACTGGAGCATAGCCCACATCCATCTGAACTCATCCTAGTGGGTTTATGTGGGTGCACCTGGCCTACTGAGCTGGACTCTATCCTCAACGGGCTCATCCTTCAGTTGGAAGACAGAATAACACAGGACAAACACTTGGAGCATACTACTTCTCACGGGCTAATCAAGTATAAATGGTGCGGCTCCATGCAGAAGTTCAACAAAAGCTCAATAAAGGGAAAAGTCCATGTGGGTGAGTGGAGGAAGTGATGTGGGGATATCAGTACAGAAAAGATAGTCTTTGTAGAGGGAAGACAATGGTCCTGTTGGTTCTTGTGAGTTTAAGGGATGATAGGAAGTTAACCAAAGCACAGAAATGAATGTTAATGGATGTAGGACACACACAGTAAGGTGACAGTGTGATTATCACCACATACCCTCCAGAAGAATTAAAATAAACACTGAAAAAAAGCAAATACTGACAAAGGCGAAGAGCAACTAGAACCTTGTACACTGCCAGGGGAAATATCAACTGGTTACAGACACTTTGGAAAACTGTTTGGCAGTTTCTACTAAAACTAATCACATGCAGCACCTATACACAGCAATCCCTCTCCTAGGAACAAACCCAGAAAAGATGTGGACATATGATCACCAAAAGATAGGTACTGGAATGCTCATAATAGTACTATTCATAATAGCCCAACAGGAATTTATCCTAACACCCCTCATCAATAGAATGGATTTATAATTCTTGGTGTACCCACACAATAGAAAATTAATAGCGAAGAATGTAGACAATCTACAACTATACAAAAAACAAGGGTAAATCTCTCAAATATAATATTGAATGAAATCAGCTAGACATAAAAGAACACATTCCATATGATTCCATTTACAGACATTTCAAAAAAAGATTAAACTGCCTCTGATATCAGAATTTAGGTTACGCTTTGAGAGGTAGTGACTGGGTGGGTGTGTAGTGAAGGGCTTCTAAGGGCTACTGTTTCATTTACTAATCTGGATGTTTGTTCCACAGGTGTGTTAAGTTTGTGAAAATTCAGCAAACTACACTTACGGTAAGTGCAATTCTTCCTATGTAGATGATATGTCAGTAAAAGTTTTAAAAATTATATACATGTAGGTGACAATCCAGACTAGGACGGATATCTCTTTAATCCCCAGCAGTAGCTAGTCGTTCTTGTTAAATGGGAAGCCTGGCAGAAAGATGTTCTCTGTCTTTGCAAACCTCACAGCCATGATGATGTTCGTGGTGGGTTGCTGAAACTTAGCAATGCCTCCAGATAAAGTGTGCACATGCATATACAAGAAGAAAAGTCACTTCCTCTTCTACTCCTCCTGCCTTCTTTCTCCCACACTGGCAGCCCCTAATCAGCCTCCTGCTACATATTAGTTAACCTCCTAAATCAATACATCTTGATCTGAACCTAATAGGAAGGAATGTTTGCTTTTGTATCTGGGTTCAAAGTACAGACTACAGTAGTTGGCTTTTAAGTTTATGTTATAGGCTTAATTTTCTTGCTCAAAATGAAATGAGGAATACATTAAGACTGTGAAAGGGAAGGAAAAAAAAAACATGATTGATGAACTGGCTTATATGACTACAGTTCCTTTAGAAACTAAAATATTTGGTACGTTCCCTTATTATTGAGATCAAGCAATGTGCCTGGATCTAAATGACACAAAAATGGTTTGAATTAGAGTCAAATAATTGCCATTCTGAGTGAACATAAACTTTTTTGAGGGGGGTGGTGAATGGGGATAAAAAATAACTAATAAACTCTGAGGCAAAGCTCACATCTGAGATTTAAGCTTCAAAGGTCTTAAAAAGGAGGCCCCCCCACCCCGCCCCGAGAGAGAGAGAGAGAGAGAGAGAGAGAGAGGGGGGGGGGGGAGAGCCACACAAGAGCGCTGCACGCAGCGGGAGGAGTGGTTTTCCCAAGCTGATTTTCCTTACAGGGTGACCCAGCCTGGGTCGGAATGTTACCATGTGATCAGCCCAGACCGTGGCAGCAACACAGTCTCAGTACAGAAGTTAGAACTTTCTGCAGCATCATTAAAATAATTGGGAGAGAAAAAAAATGTTAAGCTCCACAAGCTTGAATCACAAGCCTTTTGGAAAGGTTAATAAGCTTGCGGCTCTGTGCCCCCTCCCTTCTTTCCATGCCTTACCCCCCCCACCCTTGCCACTGGCAGTGACAGATGGGTTATCAGTTGGGGAAGGGAGATTCCGAATTAAAACCTTTGTTTTGAGCAGCCAAATGGATACCATTCCTCTACTGACCTTGCAGGGTTCTTGCTTATGACCGTGCCATGGAGATCCAAAAGGGAGTCTCTGGGACCTACCAAGCTAGCAGACCTTTGGGCCCAAAAGGAAGTTGGTCCCACAGCACTCTGGTGTCTCTGACAAAGGAAAGAAGGGAACTGGCTAAGTAGAGTGGAGGCAACACCCAGGCTGAAGTCAGAGTCTATCAATGAGAGGCAAGCAGTATAGATCCGGCAAGGGGAGACAGGACCCTTCTCTAACCAGAGAAGCAGAAGCAATTGTAGTGCAGCTCACAGAGAAAGTGCTGGAGCATGGACTGAATTCAACTGCGGTGCATGGTGTGCCAGCTGGATGCGGGCAGCAACTGAATAACTGGATTTGTGTCAGGAAAAAGAGAGAGAAAAGAAGGACAGGAAGACAAAGAGAGACAGAGAGAAGGAGACAGAGAGAGAGAACTGCAAGAGACTGGACTTTCTTCCTCCTCACTCCTGTCTGGCCTTAGAACACCCTGCAGTCAAAGGTAGACCTCCTCTAGCAGAATCTTCTGGCCCAGGCTATCATCATCCCCTCTTCCCCCACCAAGCTGCCAAGCTTGAGCCTACGATCAAGGTCAAGGTATGGTTGGCAATGAGGGAACAGCTCCCTGCTTCTCCTCCTCCTCAATGAACTTAAGTAAGCATAATGGTTACTACTGGAGGCCAAGAGGGAAGTGCGCCTTCCCCAGAGAGACAATGGATTTTCAAATTTAGTTAAAACTGGTTGATTCGGGTGAACAGAGCCCCTCAAGGAAAGAGAGAAGTTTAGTCCTTAAGAAAGCTATTTCAGAAACCATGTCCAGGGGAGCAAGAGCCCACAAAGGAAATCCTTACTCTCCTGCATTGAATGAAGGCTCTTCCATGAGTGTGAGTTGAATGTGGACAACTGTTTGGATTTGGAACTCCTCCTTCACAAAGGCCACGTTCCTTGACAGTTACAGTTGACTTCTTACTGAATTCCACCTTCTCAGCTGAGTGTAGTATCAGCAAAGCCATGTCACAGGGGCACACTGGGCCTCTCTAGCTGAAGCCTTTGCTCAGTTGATTAGCCTTTTATGCTTTGCTTCATTCTACACACTAATCCCAGCAAGGACCATGCCATCAGTCCCTTTAAGGAACACTTACTCTCTTCCAATCAGGCAGAATGGACACTCTTTGTTAACTGATAAAAAAAAAAAAAAAACCTAAAATGTTTATCCCTCACTCACAGGAAGGCTTCCACATGATCAGTGACCTAGGCTCTTTCCATTTTGTAGCTCTGTCCTTTTTTGGGATCTCGCAGTCCTCACCTTTTTTTTTTTTTTAATTCGACAGAGATAGAGACAGCCAGCGAGAGAGGGAACACAAGCAGGGGGAGTGGGAGAGAAAGAAGCAGGCTCATAGCAGAAGAGCCTGATGTGGGGCTCGATCCCATAACACAGGGATCACGCCCTGAGCCGAAGGCAGACGCTCAACCGCTGTGCCACCCAGGCGCCCCATCACCCTTAAGTACCAAATGGGAAAACAGATAGTAGGAAGGGCACCAGCACCTTAACCTCTTTGTTTGGAAGTGATATTCATAATCTGCTCCTATTCCACTGGAAAAACTTAGTGACATGGCTCAACCTATACTCAAGAAGGACTTGAAAATGTGGCACCGCTCTAGGAAAAGAATTTCCAGCCTAATAGCAGCTTTGCTCTAAAAGCATGACTCATTGGAGGACAACAAGCCATGCCTCCCAAACGAAGTTATGTTATATATGACTTTCCATCAGCCATGGTGGATTGAACCAAGGCTATGCATTTGCCCTGATCACAGACTGGCCACTGGACCAGATGTGGCCCACTGCAAAACTCTATCCTCCAACTGGCACAATGACTTTTAGTTGAGTCAAACAGGCGCCATATTTCAGGAATTTGAACAGCCAAATATGGAAAGCAGGTAGGCACGTGGAGAAACAGACAAGTAAAAAGAAATGGAGTCCCATTCACAGTAGGGCAAGGGAGAGATATCCACAAAATCNTGCTGAAGAGCACTTGCCCAGTTCTAGCATTTGCAAGACCTGCCTGTTGGTGAAGTCACATAGTCAGAAAAGAATGGAGCCAAGATTCAAACTCAGATCTCCCTGGCTCTAAAGCCTGATATATATGTATACATATTTTTTTTACTCATTATACTACTTCCCTACTCAATGTTTTAGACAGAACTTAATAGTATTTTTGGTAAATTGGTTCATTGTTCTCAATTCCCATGTCCTTCCTGTTTTAGAATTATATATTCACACACTTTGCCATTTAACTTTGCATTTCATCTCCCTGGAGGTGGAGTCAATTTCTGCATCCATTGATGGTAAAGTTGGCTCTTTGACTAAATTTAATCAATGAAATGTGGGTGGAAATGACTATATGCCAGTTCCCAAAAAAGGCTGTCTCCCTTACCCCCCTTCCACTGCTGTGATCACAATGAGAAAAGTACTACCCTGGTAGCAACTGCCTCATCAGCCTGAGACCCAAAATGTGACGCGTGGAGTAGATTTGAACCCAACCCAAGGCCCAAGACAAGCTTAGTCAACCCCAGCCTGAAGCAGAACAGTTTCAGCTGACCTACAGGCCCATAAGTAAGAAACATTAACAGTGTTGTAAGCCCCTGAGATTTACAGTGTTTTTTAACATAGCTTTATTGTGGCAAGAGCTGACTAATAATACAGTGCTGAAAAGCAAATATTTTGCTATTTAGCACAATTGTATATATCTGTACTTTTTGAGTGCCTATTATGAACATTTAATACAGCATATTATTATTTTTGAGCCCATGAGTAAATAATCCCTGATTTAGCCCAAAGGGTAACCTACGTCCTCTCTAGCTAGCAAAACTGAAGAAATCATATCATATGTGAGGGAAAAAAAGTTACTTTTAACACTAAAAAACTGTAATTCATTTTCTTCACACCAACAACCAAGTTTAAAGAGAATGAGTGGGGAGGGGCAGAGGGAGAAAGAGAATCCCAAGCAGGCTCCATGCCCTCCATGCCCAGTGCAGAGCCCGTTGTAGGGTTCGATCTCATAACCCTGAGATCATGACCTGAGCTGAAATCAAGAGTTGGACACTTTATGGACTGAGCCACCCAGGTGCCTATATTTAAAGATTAAAGACTTATCCAAGGACTTTTCCTATAGGTCATGCACTCATGGATTATGTACTGCAAAAGAGGGCCACCATTTCTCTTTTGACTCATTAATTAGACTTGGTTTCTCAGTCCTAAGAACAAAAATTTCTGCTCAATTCTCTATCCGGTTTCTAGGTAAACAAGAGAAACAAATCAAAGTTTAAAAAAATAATGACACCATCACTTCCCATTTACATGTCTGTCTCTTTCTTGAGCAACAGTCACACAACTTCTGTTTGAGACACACAAGAAACATGGAGCTAGAAACAAGGCTGAAGGAGGGTAGGGACTACATTGAATGTATTTACATTAAAAGGGCTTACAATTACTGAAGCAAGTTATAAATGTGTTTCCACTGTTTATGACTTAAACTAGAAGACAGTCTTCAGGTCTTTTATTTCTGTGTCTGGGTAAAAATATGATTACATAGATAAGGAATCTTTGGGTTAGCCGTTAGATGTATTTTGATCCAGCTACAGACTGAAAATGAAGTGCTCAGGCCTCTACTCAATTTAATAAATTACTATAGAACTCCACTTGATGTAGGAGTTGCTTGAATGAACATTTTGCCAAGACCAGAAATGGCAAATACATAATGTCTATGTTGAAGTTCCACTAATCATTTTCATCCCCACTAACCAAGAATGCACTACCATGGCAGACATTACCATCAACTCCCAGCCCTCTTTCTCGCTAAGCCTAGAAGTGTCCTCAGGGTTCCTGGTTCGATGAAGTTGCTGCCTGAGATGATCACTAGTTAGCTTGCTTGCCCGTGCATTTCTGATCATTTGCTCCATAAATATTCTACTTTCTGTCCATTTCCAGCTTGTAAAACCAGTTTTAAAATCAATGCAATCATAAAAGGAAAATTAGAAAACAGATAATAATCTGAACATACATTCCATTTTTTTTGGACCTGAGACTATCCAGAGATGGCAATATAATAAGATAAACAAATGCCCAAGGGGAATCAAAATTACTGATTAAAGAGGACCAAGACAATTAATAGGCCACAGATCTCCTTGGACTGCTAGAAAAATTCCTTAAAGAATAGGTATGTTCACTGTAGCTTCACAGAAAGCAGTGGGAGGACTTTAACTGTGGCAGAAATGGTCTCCCTGATTTAGCTACACACTGGGGGGCTCTAGTCCAAAAAAACAAGTGGCTGCCCTTTGGGCAGAAAAGCAAATTTTGTGTTGTGACTGTGTGAAATTACTCATAGTAGACACACTATAGCTTCAGACGAACTGGGGGAAATGTGTTAAAAAGAAAATACATATTAGCATAAGTGACTCATCTGTGTTTTCAGACTGATTTCAGCGAATCAGAACTTTTCAGTTCAGGGCTCCCTATGCTTTCCTTCCCCCCTCCCTCTACCATCAGGCACCCCCTCCCATGTTCCCTTTTCTCCTATTCTGAATGCATCAGTGTCCTGGAAATTCTGGCAGCCCTCCTAGGCCAGCTGCTGCCTCTGACCTGGACATTCCCAGCCTTCTACAAGGTCACGGGACATGCTGTATTCTGAGATTCTTCTAACGGAAGATGGGGAGGGCTTGAAATTTCATGTCCCCACTGCCCCCATGACCCTAAGAGTCCCTGGCTGGTGGGTCCAGTTTACAAGCACAGGTGCTTTGACCGCCAGCTCTGTGATATAAGCTGTATGGACCTGAATTAAATATAATCCCTAATTATAAATTCAGCATTCCACTCAGCTCCTTAACCAACAAAATAGCTCATGAAATAAATATTAACACTCCTGTTTTCTAAAGGAGAAAAATATTGAGAGGAATCTTTGATACAAGTTCTTGCATTTAAATATAATACATTTAAGGCATTTATTCTCATATTCCAGGAACAGAAATTGTTGCTTCAAATGAAGAATGTGCATATATGTCTCACAACTTCTTACAGCTTCCTTCTCTGCCTTCCAATAGCCTTGATTACTTAGGCATAAGGGGATTATTTTAGAATGATATTGGCATGCCTCTGTCAATTACATCTATTGGGCTTCTTAAGGATAGACCTCATTCTTTGCCCACAATTCACTGGGTACCCTCAGTGTGGTCATGGGCACACAAGGAGTTTACAGTCATTCTTTTCTGGCTACGCCAATAATTGGGGCCTGATTACAATTCTGTTTGGTATAGGGCATTTCAACAGAGAGAGGTGACATGCTTGTCAGGTGAGAGACCATCAAAGAACTCATGCCCCCTGCCCTATCTCCTTCCCTTTCCTCTTTCTGTGGTGAAGTAGGTAAGGGTTGGAGAACATGCTTAGGTCAATAAGAACAAACCAAGTAAAGAAGACGAAAATAAATATAAATAAATAGGGGGGAAATGGGGGGGATGTGGAGTTGTCAGAAAGGAGAAACTCCCAACTTCTGGCATAGGCTCAAACCTGGAAACCCAGTGAGGTTTGCCCATCACTAATGATCACATAATAATATGTTCCCAGGGGAGGGGCTGAGAGAGGCTATTAAAATACCACAGCTCTGGTGCTCTATGGAAGAGGAGCTTTCTGAAACGTGGTCCCTGTCAGGTTTCCCTTGAGAGTCAAAGGAAAAAATGACTGCAGTTTGGCTCCTGCCAGGTAAAGTGTTGGGGAAACTAGCTGGGGAGTTTTCTCTCCCCAGCCCAGGGTTGGACATGCCTGTGTTCTCCTTGTATATTTTAAACGTGGTGATGGGCCAGCTTGTTAAGTGTGCTGGCTGGATTGCTGGGTGACTGGCAGGCAGCCGTAAGTGAGCGGAAACTAAACCATTTGTGGGGTATGAGGTGGCCAAAGTAGCCAGACCCAGGCTTTTGTGATGTCTTCAATCAAAACAGTTATTTCAAAAGATGTTGGCGACTCTGCATTTCCTTCTAGGGAGATGCGACTCTCCAGTGGAGTACATGTGGGTACCTGTGGGTCTTTGGGCATCTCCACCGATCACTGTGGCCAAGGAAAAGCCCTAATTTGACCATATCCTAAGGGCTCAGTGAAATTTTCTTTTTAATCAATTTTATGGAAGTATAATTTAATCAAGTAAATTACGCATTTTTAAGTGTACAGTTCAAAGCGTTTTGATAAATGTACACATCCACGTAACCACTACTGAAATCAAGACGGGGCATTCCCATCACCCTAAAACATTCCTTCATGCCCCTTTTCAGTCGATACTGTCTTCCAACCCCAAGAAACCACTGATCTGTTTTCTGTCACTATAAATTAGTTTTGCCACTTCTAGAATGTCATGCAAGCAGAATCATACAGTATATATTCTTTTGTATCTGGCTTCTTTTGCTTCCGATGATGTTTTTGAGTTTCATTGATGTTATGGGTATTAGGATATCATTTATTTTTGTTGTTGCGTAGTATTTCAGTGTCTGAGTCTGCCACGGTGTACTTATCCATTTACCTGCTGTTGGACACTGGCATTTTTTTAATGAGACACAGTAAAGGGGATCAAGAAGGCAGGAGAGGTTAAGTTAAGCCAGTTATAGAAATACAGGTAAAAGACTTAAACTGGCACTTCAGAAGTGCAACACCTGCAAATTAAAACTAAAATGAGTTACCATCATACCCTTACTAGAATGGCTGAAACGAAAAACACTCACAATACCTAGCACTGCCAAGGATGTAGAGAAACCAAACTCTAACGCTGTGCTTAGAGAAGTATAGTTGATAACCATCATTTTTGAAAACTGGGAGTATGAACTGAAAGATAATACACCCAAATCTGTGATCTGGAAATTCCACTTACAAGTTTATGCACAGTGGAAACATATATGAATGCGCACCAAGGGACATGTACTAAAATGTTCACAGCAGCACTATTCAAAATAACCCTGAACAGAAATTATCTAAGTATCCATCAGTAGTAGAGTAGATAAATGCATTGTGGTAAACTTACAACGTAGACTACTACACAGCAATGGGAGTGAACATTACACATATAACAAGACACACAACACATAAAATATGGATATTTCATAAACTTATGTTAAGCCAAAGAAACTAGATCAAAAGAGTATATACAATATGATCCATTTATATACATTTCTAAGCCTCATGTATAGTGTTAGAAGTTAGGATTGCGGGGCGCCTGGGTGGCACAGCGGTTAAGCGTCTGCCTTCGGCTCAGGGCGTGATCCCGGCGTTCTGGGATCGAGCCCCACATCAGGCTCCTCTGCTATGAGCCTGCTTCTTCCTCTCCCACTCCCCCTGCTTGTGTTCCCTCTCTCGCTGGCTGTCTCTGTCTCTGTCAAATAAATAAATAAAATCTTAAAAAAAAAAAAAAAGAAGTTAGGATTGCGGTTGCCCTTGGTAAGCGTAGTGGCAGGAAGAGAGGACATAGAACAGGAATTTTCATTGGGCTGGTAATGTTCTGTTTATTGATCTGGTTAACTCGGGTGTGTTAGCTTGTAAAAACTTATCAAAATCTGCACTTAATATTGTGTGCATTTTTTCTGTATGTTATTCAGTAAAGAGTATCAAAAAGTAGGAAAGCTTTTATATTTTCAATCCTCCACCCTCACAAACACACATACACACACAAATGTGCACACATATATCACAGGAACTGAGAAATTGTTGGCTAGGAATGCTGCCAACTGCAATTCATAAAATGGGGTCATGGGGCAGGAGCACGTGCCTAGCAGTCCAAGTCATTGTCAAGGAGGCCAAAATAATTGTGACAGTAGACTGAGGTATGCTAGATAAGGCATCAAGACCTACTTGTAAGTGAAGATACTTATGATAACTAAATACTCATGTATCATAAAACTTGGTGTGAATCTTTGGAAATGTCCAAGAGGGTTCCTTTAAGCAGCATGAAAAAGGAGTGGCAATTGAACCCATCAGCTCATGATCTCCATTAATTCCTCACACCAGTTGGTTGTTGGTCCTGGTTTTTCAAAAAGTTAATTAAGTGAGGGGGGTGTCAGGAGAACTAACAGAGTTTGCAGTCATGTTTGTAAGCCAGATGGAACAATATGAAGGGTGATGTAAAGTACTCCTTCATTAAAATACCGCTCTAAATATTGTCTAAAATAGCACTATTGTCAATTAATTCACTTTGGTTAAGGCTTTTCGTCTGTAAAAAGATGGTTCATTTTTTAAAAGAATTACCAGTCATAACTTGCCCATATTCCCCCTCCTTATTCCAAAGGCCCCCCACTTTCCTTAGTCTCCAGGCCAGATGACAGCTGTTACCACAACCACGGTTGTTTCTAGAGGCATATTCAACTCTCCTACCTCTCTCTGCTGGCCTAGGTGCATATAAAACAAAAACACAACTTTTTCTGGTCTTTTTTCCCCCTCAATATAGGCAAGATACATCAAAATATTTCCTAAGGAGCTATAAAATTAAAGAAATTACAAAAATATTTAACAATGAATATACAAAATACCCACCTGATTCTTAAATACGGGAAGGATTCCTGGGTTTTCCTGTGTTGCTTCTACTCCTATAAACAGCTACAGCTCAGTGAAAAGAATCCTCGAGTTAGCATCAAAAGACTTGGATTGGAAAGCTTGGTCTTAGGCTAGTGTGGTGTGCGCTTAGAGAAGATCCTCCATCCCTGCCCACTGTAGTGCCCTCACCATCTGTCTATGAGGAACAACGGAAATGAGATTAGCTGTGTACAGGTGTTTTCTGAACTGAAAAATGTACTGCATCAGGGCTCTCAAAGTGCGACCTCTGCACCAGCAATAGCACCATTACCTGGGATTTGTTAGGAATGCAATTTCTCGGCTCCATCCCAGACCTACTGAATTGGAAACTCGGGTGGTAGGGCCCAAGAATCTGTTTTTAACAAGCCCCCCAGGTGAGTCTGATTCTCTATCAAATTTGAGAGCCATTGTATTTCTCAGACACATGCCTGGTTTTTTTTTAAGATTATATTTGTTTATTTATTTGAGAGAGACAGAGAGAACACGAGCGAGGGGAAGGGCAGAGAGAGAGAGAGAAGCAGACTCCCCCACTCAGCAGGGAGCTCGACGCGGGACTTGATCCCAGAACTCTGGGATCATGACCTGAGCCCAAGGTAGATGCTTAACTGACTGAGCCACCCAGTAATTTTCTAATTACTCTCATCTCCCAAGGTCTTGTCTCAGACCCTAACTAGAATATTTTGCCTTTTCAGAAAGTCTAGGAAGAAAGCTTCTGTCTTTCTCTCCTGGATCCTCCCTAATTCCTCCATTGGGGGTGGGGAATGACTTAGTTGATGGTGGGATGGGGTAGTCAGTTCTCTGTGCAGATTAAGCTCTTGGCTCTGTTTCTGAAGGTTCCCTACTCACAACTACTCATTGAATTTGTTTTGCTTTCTTATAGCAAGCACATCTGGTGCAGGTCAGGGGAGGATGGCCATTTACAGACAGGTCTAGAAATTCTGGGGCTCCTCCCTGGGATGTAAGCCAGACATACAGCAACCACCACTGCATCTGCCCAGCTGGTGTGTGCTCCATGAACCCAGACTTTCCTGCAGGCAAGTTCTAGATGAGGGGGTGTGAGAGCAAATGGACAGCTCCCCTCTGACTTTAGGCCTAAGACATAGCTTTCTCAGACACAAAATATCAGAAATCCTCCATTTGGAGGTCAAAACTCTGAAAGTGGATTGAGTTCTTGTCACTGGGCTCTGTTTTCAGTTGGATTAGGGCAAGAGAAAAAGAGACGCATGACTAATGCACACCCTACACCTCAAACTTCATCTACTACAGCAGACCAGCTCTAGGGACTGCCTGAGAGCCACTCTGAAGGTGGGCATCATCTTCCTGAGAACCTATGCAAGGCTTTGATCCACATTATCAGTCCAGTCTTAAATGTTCTCTTTGTTCCATCTCCTAGTCTGTTGGATAAACACTATTTTTTGGTTTCCTTACATTGTGGAAAGATGAACACATATCAAATTCACTGAATGTTCCTCATGTCTATGCACGCTCTCTTCCAGCTCCAGTTCTCAACTATGCCCACATTTTAAAAAGTCTTGTTTCTATTCCTGTCCCTACTCTAGTAGAAGTTCCTGCCATCAAAATATGTTATCTATAGCTGTATAATAAACCACCCCAAAGTTTAGTGGCTTAAAATAACAGTAATGTGGTTTTTTGTTTTTGTTTTTGTTTTTTTGTTTTTCTTACAAATGTGTAATTTAGCCAGGGCTTGGTGGGTGCGGGCCATCTCCTCTCCATGTGGTTTCAGCTGAGTGGCTTGACTAGGGGTGGAAGATGTGCTTTCAAGGTGCTCCATTCACTCTTATGGTTGGCAAGTTGCTGCTGGCTGTCAGCAGGGAGCTCGGTTGGAGATATGGGCTACAGACCTTTGTTCCTTTCCACATGAACCTTTCCATGAGCTGCTTAGATTCCGACACAACACGTTACCCAAGTTCAACGAGTGAGCATCCTAAGAGAACGGGCATTTTTCAGCACACAGCATTCTTCAGACCTGTCTTTGGAGATCACGTAGCATTACTTCCTCCATACTCTTTGGGTCACGGCACTTACAAAAGCTGCTCAGATACAACGGTACATAGACTCTACCTCTTGATGGAAAGTGACACGGTGCTAGAAATGCATTTGGGATGAGAGACATTGTTGGTGTCATCTTTAGAGAATACAACCTGCCACTGAGTTCTCTCACAGCATCTTTAATATAATTTCATTAAAATGCAAATATTTGTGGAAAGGTATTATGATAAATTACTACTAGTCATCAATGTCTTATTGCAGGTGTGGTTATTAGGCACTCAGCTAAGAGGAAGAAAAGATCTATACTGATTAAAAGATAATGACAAGAGCTTCCAGGTGTGAGTACTTACTATATGTCAAGCACTGTGCTACACAATTTAAATGTATTACCTAGGGGCGCCTGGGTGGCTCAGTTGGTTAAGCGTCTGCCTTCAGCTCAGGTCATGATCTCAGGGTCCTGGGATGGAGTCCTGCATCGGGCTCCCTGCTCAGCGGAGAGTCTGCTAATCCCTCTCCCTCTGCCTCTCCCCCCGCTCGTACTCTCTCTCTCTCAAATAAAGAAAAAAAATTTTTTTAATTAAAAAAAATAAATGTATTATCTACACCATGCTTATAACAAACCTATGCAGTGGTTATCAGAATCCCAGGCTTAGAGAGGACTGGAGAATTGTCTGAAGCCACACAGTTTGGAAGTGGTAGAGCTGGGATTCCAGATCAACCACTCCAGTCTCAACTCCTTAGTCTGATTTTGAGCCCTCCGCTATTTAACAAACAGAACTTAAAAAAAAAAAAAATCTTTCATCTTGACATAAGTTTACAGAGAAGTTTCAAAAATAGTACAAAGTGTTCCTGTATATCCTTCACCCACCTACCCCTAATGTCAACTCTTTATGACACCGATACAATGTCATCAATGATACAATGATTAAAACAGGGGAATGAACACTGGTAAAATATTAACTACAGATATTTGAAAATTTCACTCATTTTCCCAATAATGTCCCCTTTATATTCCAGGATCTTAATCTAGGATCCCACGTGGTATTTAGTCGTTGTCTCCTTACCCTCCCCCAATCTATGACAGTTCTTTGGTCTCTCTTGTCTTTCATATTTTCACTTTTGAAGAGTACTGCTCAGTATTTTGTAGAGTGTCTTTCCATTTGGGTTTGTCTGGGTGTCTTTTCTCATGATTAGATTGAAGTTATGAATTTTTGTTAAAAATATCCCAAAACAATGCCAGGCCCTCCTCAGTGCATCCAGTCAGAGGGTACATTGTGATGCTGTCTTTTTACTAGTGTTAACTTTGCACACTTACCAGATAGCATTTTTAAAGAAAGAGGTGAGAGAAAAAGAAACATGAAGATTTGACATGGCAGTAGGTAATTCTGTACAGAAATGCTGTTATGAATAGGATGATTGAATAATTATAATGAGCCTTCAAGTGCCAAGCATGAAATTTATCACTTTATTAAAACTTACTAATTGAATATTTAGATGAATGGTCTAGGATGTGGATGATTTCACAGGGCATTGGTCTCCATGGCCTTGTAGGGAATCTGGTGACAGTGCCAACTTGTGGGTATCAACACCTATTCTTGTGGGGCTCAGGGAAATCAGAGTGGGGAGAGGGTATGTCTAAAAGGAATCTTGGTCTTACAAGAGCAGATCATTGTTTCAGGCCAGTAGCTGAACCCTAGCTACTGAAATTTCAGTCGTTAGTGTGTGGAGCTTCCCTTCCATTGTTCCATTGAGAGACAACCAGGAGGTCAGGATTTGTGGCTAGAAACCTGGCTCTGCATGCTAGCATCCTCGCTTACTACCATGAAAGGGATCTCTCCAGCCTCATCTCCATTTGCAAAATGGTCATGCCTGCCTGTGAGCAAGAGCATATGAGTACAGTGCTGCAAAGACAGTACTGAGCACTATCTATTCTGATAACACTCTATATGTGGAAGCTGGTTTTTACAGAGCAGCAACATGGTATTTAAAGAACAACAACAACAGAATTTTATAGTTGGACACTCCTGTCTTTCAGTTTCAGCTGTGCCAACTTCTAGCTGGGTGATTTAGAGTAAGTTATAAAACTTACAACATCAATTTCTGAAAAATGTTGAGAAGCAGCCCTAGTTTGTAGGGTAACAATAATACATAGAATGTTCCTGGCATATAATAGGTGTCCAAACCCAGTAACCTTTCTTTTTATTATTGTTGATTACATCTATAGCTAGTTAGTGCTCATCTTGGCTTTTTTTCTAGGCAAAATTCTCCCTTTAGGGTGCTCTTGTGACCATGAATCCAACTATGTGGGTTTCTGGCTCTGGTACTGGGCTCCTGGGTAAAACTGAAAGACCCAAGGGAAATCCATGGATCTCCATGGTATCAGGATACAGCAGCAATGAGATTTCCTTTTAAATGGCAGGACACTTGGCATCAGGGCAAGGAAGGGAACTTTCTTATGACTCAGCCGTGATTTGCCTCCAAACTCTCAAAATGTTTGCAAACTTCTGTATTCTCTATGGATACACAGGTCTTGCTATGTTTCTAAAGGAAGTATCAATGCAGAATGTAGGCAGTTTGGAAATGGCTACTTGCCGAAATGATTAAGGTTTTATGACAACAGTTGAACTGGAATGGATTTTCCTTCTAGTCATATAATTGTTGGTGGCATTTCAAAGTGGAAGGAAAGTCTTGGCTTAAAATAAAACAAAGCTGCTGATGAGAACATCTTTAGCAGACTGAAGTCTGGGTTGAGGATTATTTCTATGAGAGTGAGGGGGTACAAGCTGTACACATTGATGTGTCTTTTACACAAATGTATATGAAAATGAACCATGATGTTCATAATTTTTTTGAGTGTAAGTTAAGTGCAAATCATTAGGAAGGAGGAGACTTGGGTCCCAGACCCCTTTCCGCCATTTACTTTTTATATGATGGTAGAAAGGTAACAGTAACTCTCTTGGACTTGCTTATCTTACCTAGAAATCTGTGAGAATAACATTTATGTGCTCAAATGCTATGCACTGATCATGTGTAACCTTCAGGTGACTGGCCAACAGATGCACATAGTGGGTACTTAAAAAGCACTTGATGAGGTTAGTAGAAATCAGATGCTTGGTCTGGTTGGCCTTGGGCCCATCTCTGGGCCTTCCCTGGAAGATAAAGGTATTAAGCCTTAATGGCTGCCAGGGTTACTCTGCTTCCAGACATCACTGTATCTTTGTCTTCGAGTCCGTGCCCATATACGTACTTGTGGGAGCGTTCCACCATAGCCGCCAAGTACACATTCTGCGGCACTCACCACCTGTCCCAGAGACAGACACTGTCAGTTAGATGAAAATCCTAATGTCCTTTGCTTTGTAACTTCCAGAAGCCTACCAATTCCCAGGAAAATTCAGAAAATGGAATATAAAGTGTCCACTGCAGCTGCATTTAACACAACCAGCGTAAGTATTTTAATTAATCAAATGAGAATCTGTATTTTTCCTCTCTCCTTAAGCAGTTACAACTACTAAATATCTCAAGGGAGTTTCCTTAGAATTTCGAGAAGTATTTACCTCAAATTGAAGCTCAGATCTTTAAAACAAGTCAGCTTTGCAGTGTAAACAAGTCTTGCAAGGACAATTATTAAAAGTAAGTTTTACCAAGAGGAATGTTCCTTCATTCGTGACAAGTGACAGGAAGGCAGATATGACTCTACTGAATACACATTCCCTTCTTGCAACCTTATAGGTGGTAGATTTCTATCAGTCTCTCATGCTGATGGAGATTTGCAGCTTCAGGAAAAAGAATACTACTCTAATTAAAATTACTTACAACAAGGTTATCAGAAGACATTTCAAAAAGCTACTTTGCTGCTTTTCAACAGGTATTTGAGTGTGAGTTTCCCGGCACTGCTCTAACAAGGTACCACAAACTGGGTGGCTTAAGACACCAGGAATTTATTCTCTCATGGTTTTGGAGCTAGAGGTCTGAAATCAAGATGTCAGCAGGGCCATGCTACCTCTGAAACCTGTATGGGGGAATCCTCCATTTCTCCCCAGCTTCTGGTAGTTGCCAGCAATCCTTGGCATTCCTTGGCTTGTGGCTACAGCACTCTAATCTCTGCCTCCATCATCACATGGCCTTCCCTGTGTATCTCTTCTCTTCTTCTAAGGATGCAGGTCATGTTGGATTAAGGGCCAATGTCACTCCAGTACAACCTCATCTTAACTACATCTGCAAAAACCCTTTTACCAAATAAGATCACATTCCAAGGTCCTGGGGATTAGGATTTCAATATAATATTCTAGGGCAATCAATTCAAACCACAGCATTCAGACACCTGAAAACACCTATTCAATAGGGAATTTAAAGCTGAGAGCATTGGCAAAGAGCTAGAGAAGCAGAAAATAATAAATAGTGGATATACACTAGCCAACATATTTCATGTGATGATCATAAAACAATACAGTTTATACTTTAAAAGGACAGTGAAGATCTATTGGCCTAACTTTTGATCCAGTGCATGCACTTTTCCAGAGCATATTTGCTTTGTGGTCACCTACATTCGTCTTGAAAACTCCAGTGGTACTGAGAGTTGTTGGTTTCATGGAGGCTATCACTCCACTGTTGCACTTCTAGGTTGTAGAAGGTTCTTTTCTAATTGAGAAAAATTCTGCCTCCTAGGATCATCCAGCTACTTGTCAGGAATCTTGCTCTCTAGACTAGCTCAAGGCCTGGAGGTGCCAACCCCAACCCTCCCACCCATGATAATCTCCCTAACATTTGATAAGAATAGGAGTGCTATGTTATGTGCCCTTAGTTTCCTATCTTCTGGTCTATACAACTCAGCTTCTGTGGGATGTAGTATCCCAAATCACTTGAGGTAATCTCCTGTGAGTTCCACCCTAAACCTAGATTAGCCAAATACAACCTGACCAAAAGTCTGTACAGAAATGGGCTCAGCATTGTTAATGAATCCCTTCTCTCAAATCTCCTCAGAGTCACATGTTTTCATTTATGTTAACATCTGCAGTATTAGACAAAGTGTCCTCCTCTCCTTGGACTGTCTTCTCCTTTGACCTGCATGATAACGGATTATTCGGGTTCTCCTCTTTATCTCTCTCTGACTGCCTTTAAGCTACTTCTTTTCTTTCTTCTTTGGTTTCTCCTTCCCCCTGAATTAGAAATTGAGTGCCTGATCTGATCTACATACATAGCCATAACTATTCCCACTGTGCTAGATAGAGTGCATTATTTATCTTATTCCCTCCCATGCCCTTGCCATGCTTCCCCACGCTGTTGACTTCAGACTTGGCCATGTGACTTGCTTTGGCCAATGGAATGTGAGTGGATATTATATATGTCACATCTGAGCATAGGCTTTAAATGTGCTTGTGTTGTTGGCTCTGTGCCCACTCTTAGTCTGAATTTTCACCATGAGAACAGTAGGCACCAGATCCATATGTAGCCTGGAAGAGAGCAGCAGAACCACAGAACTGCAGCTGACTTATAGGTGACATGCTATGCAAGAAATAATAGACTCCTGTTGTTATAAGGCAATGATATTTGGGGGATGTTTGTTATGCAGCATAATCTAGCGAAATATGACAAACACAGTCACTCTTAAATCCACCATAACTTCTTTCCAGTACCACACAGCCTATATTTCTTACTCTATTTTGCTGGCGTCTCAAACCTAGGTTGTTTAAAAATTAACTCATCAGGGTTTTGCTTCTTTTTTTTTTTCTTTTCCCTCAAAGAAGTTCCTCCTTCTGACTTCCCTATTTCTATAAATATGACCTTGATCCTTGTGGTAACTTGGACTTCAAACCTTGGAATCAGCTTCCAATCTCTTTCTCACTACTTCCACATTTAGTTAACTGCCAAGCCTGTTGAATTTTTTCCTTTATTTCAAGAACTATTTATGAAAACCTACTGTAGATCTAGCATGGTTCTTGTCTCTATGGGATTTAAAAATAAATAAGGCACAGCTCCTGCCCTCAAGAAGTCTTCAGTCTGGTCTGGAAATAGAATCATAAAGATGACTTCAGCACTATACAATTCATGCCGTGATAAAATTATCTTGTAGGTGGAGAAGAGAGGCTTTTAGCCCAACCTGGGCATTCACAGAAGGCTGCCTGGGGGAAATGACGCCTGAGCTGGCATTTCAGGAATGAGTAAGCAGTATCGAGGAAAGGGGGATGGGTACATGGCAGGCAGACAGACAATTCTGAGAAGAACCAGGAAGACATTACTGATGGGGTGGATTTGGATAGCTACATATGGTTCAATATCTGGGCTTAAATTATGAGGTGAAGTGTGGTAAGAGGTGAGGTGGAAGAATTAAGCAGTGTCTAGGCCATGAAAAAGTTTGTACACCATGTCACACAGCTTAGAGTTCATCCTATAGAGTTTGGGAAGAGAGGCATGGTCGGATCTTACCTTCCTAGCATAGAGGGTAGATTATTCTTTATTTCAGTTAAAACAGAGAACATTGTATAGAAACTATTTCATGCCAGATGCCGTTCTAGGCGCTCATTTAATTCTCCTAACAGCTTTAGTAGAAATGAATTATTGTTATTTACCATTTTATATATGAAGCAAGGAAGGCAGAAAGAAATGAAGAAATTTATTCCTGGCCACAGAGCTAAGAAATATGAAAGCCCAGACAACTTGGCATCAAAGTCCAAATGTTGAACCATTATATTATTTCATATGACTGGATGTGGAGAGACCAAATAGAAGGTGACTGCAAGATGTTAGATGAGCAGGTAGGGATAGTGGGGATGTCACAAGGGTTAGATTTAGGAAATATTTATGTGGTTAGATAAGGAGGACTTGAGGTTGATTGGTTGAAGAAGGGCTCAGCAGAGGAAGGAATCAGAGTTAATCTGAAAGTTTCTGGTTTGGTTGGCACTGTAGATGGTGTCATAAAAGAGCATGTTTATGAAGAAGACAATAAACTGAGTTTGGGGTATGTTGAGTAGAGGAAGCCAGATGACAGTAGGTTGAGAACTGACTTAGAGGCAAGAAGGTGGAGATAGGAATCTCCCCTTATCACCATGTTACTTCAGGTACTCTTATCTTGTACCTAAACTTCATGGCAGTAGCCTTCTAACAGACTCACCTAATCACTGCCCCACCCCACCCCAACAAATTTTATACTCCATGTTGGAATAATCTTCTGAATGTGCATTCTGATTACATCTCTCGCCACTTCACACCTTTCCAAGTCTCTCCACTACTCACCCAATACGTTTCACCTCCCCAATCTGGCTTCAAAGACCCCTTGAAATCAACCTCCACCTACATTTCTAGTCTTTTTCTCCCTCCACTGCTCCATGCAAAGTCCATACTCTAGCTTCACAATTACAGATGTTCCTTGTCTCTCTAAGATTTTGTGCCTTTGTACATGTCACCTGCTTCCAGTGTCTAATTAATAATTGCCTTAAGACTCAAAAAAAAAAAAAAACCCTTCTTCCATAAACCTTTTCTAATTACTTCAGCCAGAAGTGGCCTTTCCTGTCTCTCAACCCCTATTATAGTATAAAGTTGACAACACACCTTGCACAGGTTCATGCACAATGATTATTTTACCTGAGGGATTCATTTCCTGTTACAACACTGAAGCACTTTGTGCCATTTCATATCCTCTGTATATACAAATATGTACTAAATGATTACATTAATCAAGATCAAGGTAAAAAAATCATGTCTTTGGGTGCACTAAACTTAAAAATAGCTTGCCTTGGGGATTTACAGACAAATGGCCATCTTTTCCTATTCATTCTTATTGAAAGATATATCAGTTGACCTTGCTTATGTCTTTATCTCAAACATGACATGGGAAGGATGGGGAAAAGGAAGGAATCATACCTCTTGAGCATATTCTCCAAAAGTTCCATAAAATTTTAAAAGTATTATGCTAGCACAATGGTTGGTCAGTCTATGAAGAAAAGATGTTAGAAAGAGCAATATGATAGCAAATGTAAGCAGATGTAAGAAGGAGTGAGTGAAGGGGCATTAACTTCCACCCAAGTTTTCCAGTTCAGATGTTTGTAACCACATCAGCCCCAACTTCCTTCCTTTCTACAAAATCACAGAACACATTTTAGTAGTACCAGTCACCGGAAGCCAAGATGCACATTGCCTGAAATGTTGCATGCACAGTTATTGCGCGTGGTAGTTCAATTTTCAAATGTGTATGCACAGGCTCCCAGAACTAGATCACCAGAGATTTATCTCTGGGCTGTGGGTTCCCCGTAAGATCCAGAGAAGGAAGATTTAGAGGAGGTGTTTTATAGACATTTCTTCTTTTTTTTTTTTTTTTTTTTTAAGATTTTATTTATTTATTTGACAGAGATAGAGACAGCCAGCGAGAGAGGGAACACAAGCAGGAAGAGCGGGAGAGGAAGAAGCAGGCTCATAGCGGAGGAGCCTGATGTGGGGCTCGATCCCAGAACGCCAGGATCACGCCCTGAGCCGAAGGCAGACGCTTAACCGCTGTGCCACCCAGGCGCCCCTATAGACATTTCTTCTATGATTCAGTCATCCCTAAAATCCCAGGCATGTTTCTCAGGATTACAATGTTCTGTGAGAAGAAAATAATATTCCTAGTGAGATAATCATATTTAAATTATATATTTTTAAAGAAACTGTTAGGCAGGTGAAGGATGAATGAAATATGTTTTCTTGAAAAGTAATGCATTATCTATTTTTATTCTGGGCCATTCCTGGGGAAGGTGTGTGTGTGTGTGTGTGTGTGTGTGTGTGTGTGTGTGTGTGTGAGATTCAGTTCCAGTTTTCTACACAGCCATGAATACCTTGTCTATAGCAATGCTAAAGCAATTCCCTTTTCCACATCTGTATTTAAATGAGGCACTAGCTAAAATCTGATATCATCACCCTAAGCCTCAGCTCACACTTAATGAAAGAGCCAGTATGAATTATTCACTGAATGTCATACTTCAGGTTTTAAATTCAATATATTGTGATACATATGCTACATAATTTAAGAGATGGACAAATTACAATATGGCACTTGCCCATGCTTCTCCATTCGGTCATTTCTGCTGCCTGGGTTCAAGTCTCCCTTGCATCAATAATTTAGCAGAGTCCCTCCAATTCTCTCCCTAAAAATAAGCCAGTGTCCAAAAACCTACAAGGGGAAGTGATCCATTTAACTTGGGACAAATCTTATACGCTGAATGATTTAACAGTCCAATCCCAAGCTTGCATAAGTCACTGAAATGTTGTGAACAGAGGAATCAAATGTGAGAACAGAAAGTTTCCCCAACTAGCTTTACTCTCTGTCTTTTGCTGTCTTTGGGTCACTGCTCTCAGTGTGTTAGATTTTTTCGATTGCACTTAACCCCCAGTCTGTTCCCCTTCTGCAGGCCAGAATCCATTCTGCCTGTCTTGCTTGCTACTTTGCTTTTTCTCTTTCCTCTGTTTTCTTTCCCATTAGTAATTATTTATTAGTCTCTGAGGTGCAGCCCAGGATTTTTCACGGTATTTTTCCCACTTCCTCCAGCCCATTTGGTCACTGCTGAATGTTCAGAGGGGAGAGTAGGCTTTGACATGTCCGTTACGTGGATCTGGAGCAGTACACTGGAAAAGCTATACAATTACCGGTTCCCTGGCATCGTTTCTTCTTGGCTTTTTGGCCAGGAGGGACTGACTGGCTGAGGAGGAAGTGTGGTTCGATGCTTAGAACACACAGTGGTGGAGAAGTCTGAGCCCTGGCTCTGTCTCCTGGCTCCCCCACCAATACTGTTCTGAAAGCAATGTACCCCTTAGGAAACTCTTCTTGTTGTTTTCTCTCTCTGTCCTCCCCTCCCCCACCCCTCTCTCTGAAGTCAAGGTTAGAAACCTATTGGTCACTGACATGCTTTCTTCTCACATAAATGAATGTAAGATAGGAACTGATTCATTGAGCCTACAAGGAATTAAAACTGATATTTTAATGTGCTTTGACATCCTGAGTTGAGAGTACCATTTTATTATTCCTTGGAGAAGTTTAATTTCTCATGTGAGCAGAGACAAAGAGCTAGGATCATCAGGAACAATTTATTTTCACTCTTACCTTTCCTACCAGTAATCATCCTGCTTACGTTTAGAGTAGTGCTTCTAGAATTTTAATTGACACACAAATCACTTAGGGATCTTGTTAATACGATGATCTTGATTCCATAGGTTGGGGCTGGGGCCTAAGATCTTGCATTTCTAACAAGCTCCCAGGCAGTGCCAATGCTGCTAGTCTTAGATCACACTTAGAGTGGCCAGGTGTTCAAGAACTCTCCAGCCCCCCAGTGTTTCCTTCCACACCACATCTGGACTGTGTTCTTTGGCTAGTTCTTCTTTTCTCTACATTCTCCATCAAAACTTAATGATCCTATGTTCCATTGTCTCAGATCCCTGTGCTGTGTCATCATGATGGGTAGCTCTTTCATGGTTCCAAAATTTCTTTTCTGCCTTTGCATCAAAAAGCTCACACCTCTTTAAGTCCAAGCCACGTGACTGTACCACCACCTCCCTGCCCTTGTCATTGTCATTTGTGATCTGATTTATCCCATTTTTTGGTGGAGATTGGCACCTGAATCATAACCATCATCTCCAATCTATCTCTTGCGATCCATCTACAATATCGATATAGCTAGCCCATCCAATACCAGCCTTCCCAGTTTCCTTATTTATTTTTTAAAACTAACTTTACTTCCACTCCATTGCTGCTACCCATTCAAAGAGCCACACTCTAGACTTGGCCACTACCCAGAACTACTATGTATCAGAGAAGTTAAACCCTGACATCCCACTCCCTGAGTTCCAATCCTTCCAGGTCTCTTCTGCTCTCTCTATAGTGATCCTTGATCTTTCAATGCTTCCATCCCTGATATCTTGACTGTCACCTGATCTCTTGTCCTTGCCTATGTTACCTGGTCTTCTATATGATCATCCCAACTCTTTTCTGACAAGCACGCTCAATTTCCTTGTGTTCTTCTTCTTTTTTTTTCATGCTGTACCCAGAGCAATTCCATCATTTGTCCTCATTTTTCCTAAACCTGAGAAACTGAACATGACTAGAGAAAATCACCCGCTGTGCCAACTGGTGCCACACAAACACATTGTCTTAGCCTCCACGGGGCCCTTGCACAACTCGACAATTTATTTATTCACAGTTGCTTAGTTCCTTGGGCTATTCTTCCAGAATTCCTCCCCCTCCTCAAATCTCCAATCAGCCCAAGCCCACGCTCCTAATCTCAATCAGTAGCCTTGTTTCTGTTATATTAAAATGAGAGAAGCTCTCCTAGGTGAACTGCTATCTTCCACTATCTATAAACTTATCTTCACCCACACCCATCTTTACTTCCTTCTTCGTCCACATTCTCAGATGATGAGGTATCTCTCTTTCTGTGCAGGACAGACCCAATCACCTGTGCATTGACCACTCCTGATGTCTCATCCTATTTCTTTCAGGCTTGCATCAGTTATTCCCACCAGCTTCTTCATCTTCAAACGCCACCTCCCTCCTGCCTCCTTTCCCACCCCTGCAACTTGTATGAAATTCTGTTATTTCTTAGGTAATTCTACAGCTTCATCTCCCACAATTCCCTGCCCGACACATTCTGGTGGTGTCTTTCTTTGACACACTTTGCCGTTTGTTAATTTTGCTGAAACTGTGCCATTAACTGAAATACTCTTTCTCTGTTTCACGGTCTGGAAAACTTCTACTCATAAGACTCAACTTGGGTGCCACCTCCAAGTAGTCCGTCATGACTTTCCAATCTGAGTCAGTCACCTTGCCTCCAGTTTGCCATTCATACCTTAAGGTTACCATAGCAACCTATTTTATTTCCTTTATTTTATCATAATTATTTATGCGGCCATCTCCCTTACAGACTAGATGCTCCTTGAGGGCAGGAACTCTTGTTTTATTCATTTTTGTATTCTAAATGACTGGAACAGTTCCTGGAATAATGTGGTTGATAAATGTGGTTAAATGAGTGAATTAATGAATTGGAATTCCTCATAAAGTAAACATATTAATTAGCATACATATTACCTTAGTTCCAAATGGCTTCATTTCACAGACTTTTTTGGGGGCATGCATTTTATGGCAGGAACTTTCAAAGCTCACACTAATAATAGTAATAATAATAATAATAATAATAATAATAATAATACAATTTTTGACACAACACGAACTACGTATTTTGTTTTGGGAACTATGTTAAATGATTCACATACATTATGCCATTAAATCCTTATGACTGCCCTCTGAAGGTAATACTATTAGCATAATTCTAGAGGTGAGGATCTGAGAATCAGGTTAAGTAACATACCCAATGTCACATAACCAGGAGGTTACAGAGCCTTTATGGTTCCAACTCGGAACCATATGAAACTCGGCCAGGCTGGCAGAAAGATTCATGCCCTAAACACCACATATTACTTCCCTTCTAGCCCCTGGCTGCTTTCCTTGTCCCTGGTCTCTCTTCTTCCCTTGTCACATGCATTGCTTTTCCTTGGCCTGACTTGCTTCTGCCATTTGAGCACCCTCCTCCCTCCACCCATCTCAGAGCACCAAGACTGTGATGTCTGTGACGTTCTGTTCTATAGCCGTCCATCTGATCTACACATGTAATAACTGCTTCAAAGAAGCCCAAGGGTTGCGAGAATTCATGTCTTAATAATGACTAAGCAATGAAGTGCTATTTAACACTATTTGCCTTAGATAATTAGGAGAGTGGCATTCTATGGGTTGTTTTCACTATAATGCAGTTTTGGAGAGCTGGAAACATTGAACTTAACCTGGTCATTTCTTTTCTTCCTTTGTCAGGAGCAACACTCTAGTGCAGAATAAGTTCTGCATATTCACCTTTAACAGGGAATGAATGAAAACCCAGGAGTAGGGCTGATTAGAAATTCCAGGGGATCAGAAGCCCCACATGTATCACCCTGTTAGAAAGTTCTCCATGCATGTATAAGGCAAGGGGAATCAAAATTTTCTTTACCTGGTGACAAGTGCATGGCTTACTTTATCCATGTATCTGCAGAAGTTGTCATACACATAGCCTATTTCTAGACTCTGAAACTAGGAGGATTTAACCCCAATTGGGTTAAAAAAAAACTTAATCAAGGGATTACCAGATGATTCTCATTTTTCTCACCGTCAGTTAAATTGAGTAATATTTGCTTAATGAAGAGAATTACAATACAATTCTTACAAGAGCCTACATGACTTGATGCTAAATATTTAACATTTCCTTTTTTAGGACCA
>NW_024424675.1:16551170-16760103 GCF_017311325.1 Ursus maritimus
CTCTTTCCAAACTGTCCTTCCTTGGTCTTCAAAGTTGAGGCATTATTGTGCCTGTTGTAATGTTAACAACATAATGCTTCAGGTGATAATACTTAAATCTGAATTTTACTTCCCACTCAACCCACACATGAAGCCTACACTCCTCACAAGTATATCACCCATTTAAATTGAAAAAAAAAATCTGTGCAGTTAATAAATAAGTAAAAGCATGCATGTACATGTGGGATTTAATAGTGACAAAACCTTAGCAGAAAAGATGAAGTAGAGATTATTTTGGAAATGTCTGAACGTTTACATTAGGTTAAGTCACTCTTGAATGTATCTTCTGTAGGTACTATCATAACCATTTATATGTTATTATTGATAGAATTTTTAAAATCTCTGATATTGAATCATATTATGGAATTGTATGTGAACTCCCAAAGGGCTATTTTTTAAAAAAAGATTTTTATTTATTTATTTGAGAGAGAGAGTATGAGAGAGAGAGCAGAAAGCATAGGTGAGGTGAGGGGGTAAGGGGAAGAGGAGAGGGAGAAGCAGATGCCCTGCTGGGCAGGGAGCTCTATCCCAGGACCCGAAGACTAAGACCTGAGCCGAAGGCAGACACTTTACCAACTGAGCCACCCAGGCACCCTGCCAAAGGGCTATTTTATCATTTAGAAACATTCTTTGGTTTGTTAAATGCCAAGTACTTCTAGGATGCAGTTGAGATAATCTCAATTTATAATTCACTTTTAAACCTTTTGACTTTAACCTTCTCATGTCCTGAGATAAAGGTGTGTAAAGCAACAACTCCTTTTATTAGCTCATTTCAGAGAGTTATCACCTTCTCAAGACTACATATAAAGGGGCTTCTAAGACTACGTCAAGCGAAGAATTCATAAACTTCTGTAGGCAAAGGGTAGGTCCAGCTAGCTGCTATTTGGAGGTGACTCCCATATCTGGGGCTCTAGGATGCAATGGAGATGATGGTTGCAAGGAATGGGGACAAAAGGGAAAAGAAACTGCTTGTATCACAAGATCCCTGGATGTTTGTTTCTGGGATAACACTCTGATAACACTTGGTGTTGGAATTAAATCTAGAATGCCTCTTTACCCCTATTGCTAGACCCTATTCTCAATGTAAACAGGGTGTATCTGCCAGCGTGCTTTTTCTATCTGAAGTAAAAATATTCCAATTGTGACATCACCATTGATTGTCAAGGAAAAGATTAGGTTATCACAAATAAAGCCTTATTGCCCTGGAATGAAATAATGGCACACATGGAAGCAAAAGGAATAAAATGCTTGTTTCCTTCATAAATTCTTAGCCTTTCAGGTGGAGTGCAATAAGGATGATCTATGCAAATGGAGGCTTCGGTTCAAGTTCTCTGGGAGAGGTTAGAAAAGTAGCAAATTAACCTGTCTGATACCTTATCAGCCCGTTTTGAGTAATCAACTAAGTTAACATTCTTGCCTTCCACAAATCATTAAATCATACACCATGGACCCGGAAATCTAGTTCCTCCAGCATAAGGTATGGCTGGAATGTGAGGAAACGTCAGATTAGGAGGATTTTTCCCAACAAAAGAGAGTTAGTGATTCCTTCGGAACTTTAACCCTTTTTAATCTAAGTAAAGTCTGTCCCAGTTAGACCAGGCAGGCAAATTGTTCCACGTCTATGGCACTGTTTGCTGGGCTAAATCAGGGCCTAATGGAATTGCACTAGGACTCTGAAAGGAACAATGGTGCATGCAATGCTAGCACCTTTATAACTCACGTGCACAAACATACAATACAGGACATGAAAGTGTGTTAAGCTTGGGTTCATCCTTCATGGTTTCAGTTAAAGAGTAGCAGGAGGGATTAGTTTGTAGATAATCTATCCCCCCCCACTTTCCTCTCCTCTCTTACCAAACTCCTGTATTTGAGGGATTGAACTGATATAAATTTTAACCCTTGCCTCAACTTCTCCATACTTCTAGAAATTCAATACAAAACACGGAAATACAAAAACCTTTGAGATATAGCACAAACACTGGTAACAGCAAATGAAGAACTACCAGACTATGGCCCAGGCAAATACGTCAAGAAGACTTCTCTATTTGGCTCAGTTTTTAGCTCAAATAAAATAGATGCAATACTCTCTCGCTGAATTTTTAAGTATTTCCTTATCCACTGAGTCACTGAAAATAAATCTGCTTGTAAAAAAAAAAAATGTGTGGGTATCAGAATTACATACAAAACCGTGTAGCTCTGTGCCCTCTTGTGCCGAGAAACAGCCGTGGAGTCTGTACTCAGGCTTGAGTTCCTGTCCCAGAGGCCAGCAGAGATTGCTCTCCTAGGAGATTTCTATCTCCCGGCATGCTTTGGCTAGGGGAGATCCGATTAAAATTAATACCAAGGGCAGATTTGAAAGGAAGACAAATAATAAAGTACAATCCAAGATGGAGGTCTTTTTGCAAATAGAAACTATGTCTTATTTAACTTTCTGTCTCTTTTAAGGTGAAAACCAAATGTCTGACACAAAACATCCCTTAGTATCCGGTTGGCAGGGATGGGCTCCTCTTCTGCTTTCCACTGGGCGGTGGGCACATGAGCTTGTGGTAAGAGCAGCTCCAGCTGGCTGAAGTAACCTCAGGAGACACTCCAGCATCCAGTACACAGAGCCATCCACACCAGTTCCAACTAAGACAGATAGCCTATTAGAAGTTTCAGCAGCAGCAGAGCGGGGGTGGGATGAATGGATTGGCCTCCTTGAGCACTATGCAGTCTGCATTGAGGGCTTCTGACTTTACTCTCTTAATTTTACCACTCTTCCCCGCAGAGAGCTGTGCTGTGGGAACTCTGTGGGAACTGGAGTTTCCTTCTAAACCAGAAAGATCACAATGCTGGCACTTCTCTGCCTAAATCTCCTACTTCCAAACCTCACTTAGCACATCTGAGAGGATCTGATCTTGAATCCTGCCTGAGTTTCCCAGGACTATTTTGACACCGTTGCAATCATCTATAGTTGTGTGTTACGTATCACCTTGGTACATAGTGGCTTAAAAGAACCATCTTTTTATTGCTCATGATTCTGTGGGTCAGGAATTTGGGCAGGGCTGAGTGGGACAGCTTGTCTCTGTTTCACCTGGGGATAGTAGGACTCATTCATATGGCTTCACTCAGCTGTCAGCTGGGCTAGGCTGAGCTAGAGGATGCAAGATGGCCCCTGTGCTGGCTGTCTGTGGGCACACACCAGTTCTTCTCCTCATGGCGTCTCCTCAAGAGACCACCAAATGGTCTCTCATCCTCCAGGGCCTCTATCTCCAGCAGGATAGCCGGGGATTTTTCACGTGGTATTGCAGAGTTACAAGGGGTTAAAGCAGAAGTTATAAGGTCTCTTAAATCCTGAGTTTGGAAATCCCAGAATGTCTCCTTCCTGAGCATTCAAGTGGTCAGAGCAAATCCCTAGGTCAGCCCATATTCAAGAGGTAAGGAAACAGATTCTCCCTGTTGATGAGGGGAGCAGCATATATGTGCCAACTTCGGAAGTTGTGGGATGTCATCTCTGTAAGCAATCTCTCATAGACCCTGTGGTTTAGACTGCTGGGAACCTCTGCTCTCTGTAGCCAGGCTGATATGTAAAGTAGCCCCTAAATTCTTGCCCTGCACAAACTCAGTTTCACTCTTCACCAGACCAGGTGCCTAATATGCCCTAGCTAACCCTAGCCCACTAAAGACAGGGGCTGGGGCATGCCCTGGATGTACATGGCACATCCACTGTTCATGTGGTGGAAGGGGAGCTTAGAGCTTATGCCATTCAAAAACATTGGAGTGATCCCCTTTCTCTCTCCCTACCTCCAGCCCTGATCTTCAGTCTGGGCAACCCTGTAGACATTTGAATGACATAGGCCACAGTAGTCCCCAAACTTCCTCTCTCAACTCAGAATTTAATATCCTTTTTTCTTCTTGGTATGTCCCTGCCCTGTTCCTGGATCTACAGTTAGCCTGTACTACGTGTCCTTTCCCCGAAGTCTGTCTCTTGCTTAAAACACCTATGTGGCATGTTGCATGGGGTGGAGAAAGGGAAATGGAAACTGATTAGAATGTATGGGTTCAGCCGCACCTTGACACTGACCCTTTGTCCCACCCTCCTCCCCCTTCAACCTTAGGCTAAATTCCAAGAGATGATCTTTGCTCTCTGTTGAGAAGGGCTGTGATTGACACACCCCTAGGATGCTTTTTTGTACATACGAGTGGATAAAAGGTCACATACTTTGTATGCAACTTCAGACTTTGGTTGAGCAGTTGTGATTGGATGAGGATTACAGTACAATAAAAAATCAAGATGTGGCGTCAAGGAAAATACAATTAAATATTGTCCAAAAATAATGTGCCTAATCTGCATGTAGAGACAAATCTATCCTGCATTTAAATTTCACCCACATTTTTGCTCAAATACACATGATTCCTCTGTACTAGTTTGCATGCACAGTGGTTCCTAAGGGTCACAGACCATGTTAGAAATAATGTAAGAGGTGAATAAATTATCTTCCCAGGAAAAAAAATGCGCAAGTGCATAACATTTGCATTCATTTCAAGACATTTGCCAATCCCCTGAGTTTTATCATCCATGAACTTCTTATAAATAAGATGGAATGGGATGTGGCCTTTTGGAAAAATCTCAAGGAAAACGAAGATCAACTTGGAGTAATTTTATTGGGAATTATGTGGTCAGGACACAGGTATCCTCCTTCAGCATTCCATTTTAATTAACGTCTCACGTGGATCTTATTACGTAGGTGACCTCCTGCCCTTTGGTCATCTCCACCTTTCTTTCGAAAGATCTGATGGAAGTATCCTGTAATAACCATGCAAGCTTTCAGGCCAGTGCCCCTTCCTTGAGGAGAAAAAAAAAAAAAGGCCCTCTTAATCTGTGCCTCACATGCATCATAGTTCTGAGTTTTGTAAGAGGAGGATCCTATCCTGAAGGGTTTGGTGACTATCCAATTTTCACATGAGCATAATAAACTGAAATTACCAGTTACTATACATCCTGTCTATTGTCCAAAAAGATACACAATCTTCTAGAGGAACAGAAACAAATCTGCAAAAGGTCATGTGTAGTTTGGGCATTTCTGAAGCCAGGTACTAAGTCTGTTTGATGGGTAATGTGTGCAGATGCTCTGCTCTTAATAATTTATCATTTCTAAGGAAGTCTAAGTAGAGTCACGAAATGTAACCTGACAGTCGAATCTGAAAGCAATTGAGATTTCCCAAGCAAGCTTAGCACCTCTTCTTATGACATAGCTCAAGTGCAATGCCCATCCAATACAAATCCAATTGGTGAGGTGGCCTTCACTCTACACCTTTGACAAATCTGTCCCATTTCTAAATTATCACTGGCTTGATCCTGGCTATAAGGAGGAAAATAAAATAATGTAATGATACTCTGGGCAGGTAGAGTGTCTTTTATCAGTGATCTCAAAACACCTCATAAGCATTAATTACTTCTCTAAACATGCTAGGAGGGAGATGTGGTTATGACCATCGTGCTGATGAGGAAGCAGATGCTAGGTCAGGGATGGGTGACTTATGATAAACCACCCGACCTTGACCAGGTCTAGATTAGGAAAAATAGCCTAAGACAGAGCATTCAAACTATTTGCCCAACATCCTCCATCACTTGCCAGTCAAGCCCTGCCCCCCCCCCCTCAATTACTACTCCCTGTTTCTTCCTTGTCTGGTCATCTCTAGTCCTCATCACCAGGTATTACAAGCACTCCACAGAAGCAGGCATTGTCCAAGCTGAGCTACATAAGCTGAGCTTCCTGCAAACCAAATGGGAAAACTGAGTTTAACCCATTTCTCAGGCCTTCCAGAGGATTTAATTTAAGGACAGTCTGAACTAAAAGCATCAGATTGGAATCAAACCCACTGGAGCCCTTGAAGACTCCTTTTTGAATGAGTTGCTCTTCCTGTGGGCACTAACGATAAGATGTTATCTGGCTCCATGATGTTCCAATACATCGGATAAAGTGAAGCTAATTTTAGCCTTTATTGTTGCATATTCCACACCATCAACTGAGTAAGGCATTGTGTTAAGAAAGTAACATCCATTCAGAAGTGTCCTCCCTACACTTTGCCCTTTTTTTCTCCTTTATCCTCATTAATTCTCTAGTTTCCCAAACTTTCTCAGTAAAACAACACTCAAGCTTCAGTCCAGACTTAACATCAGAGCCAGAACAAAGCCACGTCAATGCTCACATGGACCATCTTACCGAGGAAAATTCCAGAAGCTCTTCGACCTGTCAAAGCTCCTCAGTAGACAACATTCCCCCTTTTGGTATTAATATATCAAACCTCAGATGAAACAAAAAAATATATGTCATTCTGGATATTTCTATCTCCTGTACCTCTTCCTTGCCTTCTCCAAAACAGGCAACAACAAGAGATTAGGACTTAAACAGTGATAGCCACTGTGGAAAGAAGCGTGTATTACAAAATAAAATCATGATAAGTTAGTTCCATGTCACGTCACTAGAGAGAAAGCTTACACACAACGGGGAGGAAAAAAAGTCTTTTTCCACTGACCCACTCAAAACAAGCCATGACTTCATCAGGCCTGGATATCTGGTAAGTTCCACTAGAATATCATGCTCTGGAATTTAGGAATTAGAGGAAGGGGCCAGAGGAAATTTTAAAATAGCCCTGGAGGGTGGTCAGGCCTGGTTCACAGATCTGCTGCACTGTGTAACCCACAGCCCTCTGGGAGCTGTTGCAGTGATGTGTTTTACTTTTCTATTTTGAGCCTGTGACTCACATTACAAATATTGACTTCTATTTCTCTATTAGCATCAGATTTTTTCTTGAATCCTCCAAATTGACTTTGACTATAACTTTGGTTAATATTAAACCTCCTGGGTCAACACATTTTTATAGCTGTGAGCTGCTCCAACCACTGGAGTGGAGACTGGCAAAGAAATATTACAACCAGGAGCAAGACACAGAGAAGGCTCCTTCCAGGGCCCCCCCACCCCCAATCCCCATCCCCCAACTCCTCCAAACACTCCTGCCAGATTTAGCTTCCCAAGCGCCAGTGGGATCATGGTTTCCTGGTGTAAAAGCCTTCCACAACACCCCACTGCCAAGACAGGAAGGTTTGAACTCCATACCTGAGCACCCTGTCACACCCCAAAGGTTTTGCCAAACACAATTCCCCCCTACCCCCAGCCCAACAAATGTATGTAATCTCTTCCTTGCTTTTATCCTCTAAGCACTCTGGGTCTTTCTTATGATACATAAGTAAACTCACATGAGTAAATTCTCACTCAGTTTCTCTTGCCTCCTTCATCATAGGCTCGGACACACTCATCTTTGTACCCACTATACGCCTAGCTCCTGAGCCAGGCACATGGGAGATGATGAATAAACATTTGCTGAGCTGAACTGTATCTCAAGGTTTATCTATTTACTTTAGGCACATGATTAATCATCACATGAAGTATTTAAAATAGCCACACTGCCAGGTGGCTGGAGCAAGACGTCTCAAGGAAAATTGGGTGGTTTTTACTAATGTCCAGCTACAAGAACATGTATTAGTATCATCCTTTACCTTACCTGGATAGAAATTACAGCCAAAGGTGCAATAAACAGGAAAATATAAGTCAGAGAGAACAATACAAATAGAAATTCACAGGGAACACAGCATCCTAACAGCGCTTCTATGATGAGGTCTTTTGGGGATACACTAGAGAATGGAATTAGGGCATGAGATGTGTTTTCCCCCTGCCTTTGCCTATTTCCTGGTAGGTGACCGTAGAGAGAAAATACTGGGAACGCAGGAGGAGGAAGCAGAAAGTAGAAAGAACAGGAGAAAAATTAAAAAGAAGGGAAAGTAACCTAAAAACCAGGTATCTCACATGGAACAAATGAAATCCCTTAACTACATACAGTGAATTTGACCTCTTTCCTTCACGAAACTGGAAATAACCAGATAAAGTCCAATCCTGTTGTTTGAAGAGGGAGAAATGGAGGTTTATAATTATTTCACTTCCTTGGGGTACAAGTACTTTAACTGAAAGCAGGCATCTTGTCCATGATGCTTGAACATCTTAATCAGGGTCATTAAAAAATTAACTGGGTGCCTTTGTTGCTGATGGAGTCCTTCCAGCCCACAAATGTGTGCCATGTCCTTCCGTACTCAACATCAGGCAATGCTACAGGTGCTGAGGATACAGGAAGGAATATTTGGTTTTGTCAAAATATGTCCAGAAGTTTAGATATGCCCTTTCTATGCGTTGGCTGATTCAAAAATGAGTCCCTATGGAGCATTCTCAGCAATGTATAAAATATCTTTAACTCATGTTATTGCCTATGCTCCATCCTTCATTTGCATTTGCCCAAATGTGGCCATGGTTGAACAAAAGGCAAGGAGGGCCTCTCAATCACTTGCGGATACACTGGCCTCCTTGGCAGTAAGGCCAAGAAGCGCATGGAGGTGCAGACAGGCTTCTGCGCATACGGCTTCATCTCTCATCCACCCTCCAGTGTTCCTGCAATAAAAATAACTGACCCACATGCAATTTGGGACTTCCATCAGCTGCTTTTTATCAACTCCACTTTTTTTGAAACACTAATACCTGTTTGGTTTTAGAAAAATAAAGGCAGCAGGAGGCTATTTGACAATCAGCCTTTCTAAAAAGTCTATGAGTGATTCGTGAGTTTTCTCATGGGTTTGTAGTAATGCACAAACAAGGGACGTATGTTTCCATTTTATCATATCCCTGTGGATGCTGAAAGTCCATATTTTCCTGTTGCTGAAACTTAATGGAAAAAGAAAAACTAAAAAATCCCTCAAAAGGAAAGCAGCAACACTTCTTTTATGACTCATTTTCAATGTCAATAGAAAGATTTGTTTCCTCAGCAGGTGCACTTTAAAAAGAAAAAAAAAACCCGAAAATTCCAGAACGAAATACACTTGACCCTTGAACAACATGGATTTGAACTGAGTGGGTCCATGCATAGGAGGACTTTTTCCAGTAACTACGGTACAGTAGCATAAATGTATTTTCTTCTCCTTACGATTTTCTTAATAACATTTTCTTTTCTCTAGCTTCCTTTATTGTACAATATGGTATATTATATACACAACATACCAAGTACATTATCGATGGTTTATGTCATTGGTAAGGCTTCTGGTCAACAGCAGGCTATTAGTAGTTAGGTTTCTGGGAAGTCGAAAGTGATACACGGATTTTGGGCAATGTGGGATCGGTGCACCAACCTCTGTGTTGTTCAAGGGTCAACCATTACAATTTTGCCAGTATCTTAAGGCTAAGAGAAAATGTCGCTCACCAAAATAAATCCATTTATTCGTACATTCTTACTCTTTTCCTTCTTTATCTCAAAGCAAAACACCGCACCATCTTCACCTACTACAGGCATGTGTGGTCCATCTATGATAAAACAAAGAACTGAGTAGACACACAAGTGCTTCAGAAATCTAGTCTGAAGCATGAATAGGCCTGTCTACCAAGAATAAGCAAATCTTCCTATAAAGAGTTCGCCTTTTTTTAAAGAGTTTATTTATTTATTTGACACACACAGAGAGAGAAAGAGAGCACAAGTAGGCAGAGAGGCAGGCAGAGGGAGAAGCAGGCTCTCCACTGAGCAGGGAGCATGACGTGGGGCTTGATCCCAGGATCATGACCTAACCCTAAGGCAGACACTTAACCGACTGAGCCACCCAGGCGTCCCCTAGAGTTTGCCTTTCTTCAGACATTCAACCACATGCATATCAACTCAGTCCATGACTATGTTAAATCATAGTCCAGGGACCAATACCCAATACAGTTTTGGTCAATTTTAAATAATACTGACACCAGCAACAACACTAAGCATCAGGCACTATATGAGTACTTTATATTCATTGTTTCATTGACTCCTCACATGCTCTCACTGGGCATGGTTCATGTGTTTTCATCATTTTACAGATAATGTTTCCTGGATGCTGATTCAAAGTGGAGTGGGTTATAGGCCAAATTTAGAGACCAAAAACTGTTTCATCATTTTACAGATAATGTTTCCTGGATGTTGATTCAAAGTGGAGTGGGTTATAGGCCAAATTTAGAGACCAAAAACTGATGTTTGAATCCTTAGAAAAGAAATTCCTACACTCAGCACCTTGGATTTGAATTTACTTTGCTTCCCAGAGTCCAAGTGAGAAGAGAAGATGGTGAGTCCAGGATGTTGAGATAACCAGCTCTGAAGCCTGCTGAAAAGGCCAGACAAATGGTAATACAGAAAGAAGGACGAGGAATGCCTCTGGGCCTCACCCCTCACTCTTACATCCCAGTGTGAGGCATATGTCTGGCATTTAGTGTGTTCAATATATATTGACTGGATGGAGGAAAGACTGTCTCTCTCCTGCATGCTCAAGTGATTTCTGGAAGATTCAAAACCTCTGCTCTTAATGGCCGATGGCCCTCAGGACAAGAAAGAGGGGGACACAAGGGAGAGGGAGAGGATGGGAGGGAAGGGGGTGCATATAGGCTAAATTAGAGCACTGTTATGAACATTTTGCTTAATTTTGGAGTATGAATGACTTGGGAGCATGTTAAAGCAGAGTTGGGTGATGGACGTGACGCCCACTGGGCTCAGGCCATCTACTAATGCCTGTGGTTTCAAGCCTGTTGAAAAGCCTTGACAACTTCTCACTTACAAGCACTAAATAGGGTGTGATTAGCCCATGATCTATGTAGGATTAAATGCTCAGCTTCCCTTTCCTGATTTCTCTCTGCTCACGAGATCCACAGTTCAAAAATACACTCTTCCTTCTGCCAAGAAGGCCATGGAGCCCCACCATGGTTACTGCCCTCTGAGTGCCCTTCCCCTTTTTAACCCCGCTTGCTATCAGAAGCTTCTTTCCTGTTGAGCCTTCTAACTCATCAGTTAGCACAACAGAAAGGTCCGGCAAGCAGCTGCGTCCCTTGTGCTTCCTGTGGGCCCCATCCCTGACCTCAAGCTCCCATCTCGCATATTGGCCAGGCTCCCTGCTTCATTCAGCCTTCCTTGTACCCAGCGCCCTATTCTCCAAGAGAAGACATACCCTCTGGCTTCCCACAGTCGTATGTGGCTTCCCATTAGACCAAAAGCATCCCTTAAACCAAGTGTTTTTCCATTTTTCATTACTCACACATCTCATCTAAAGAGAGTGTGACTATCCAGTGTGCAGTTTCTAGATCCTGCTTCCAGGTATGGGATTCCCAGATGGTAACAGATCAGATAGGAGCATATGCGTTAGAATATGATACTTGTCTTTAAGGCAACTTTGCCTTAAGTGTGGGGAGGGAGGAAGCACAAGTTTTCAAAGGTTCTTCAAGACCTAATGTAATAGTGGGAATTTTGACACAGAGAGAAGTCAAGGGCCAAAGATCTTTTGAATGTCTCCCAAACATATCAACAGGTGAAGGGTTAGTGCTCTAAGCTCTGATTATATTTCTCACAGCCTTAGCCTTCACTGCTGCCTCTCTGCACTTAGAAGCCTGGCCTCCCCGTGGCCCTCAGTGACGACTTGATAAACCATTGACCTCAATTATTAAGTGTGGAGCAGAAACAATATTAAACCTGACTCTCCATTCCCAGTTGAGCTATCATGTGTCTCCTAGTAACTTGGCAGGAACCTTTTTCTCACCCCATGTCCTTCCTATTACCTTGCAGTATGTCCTGAACCTCCCAAGCAACCCCAGAAACTCAACTCCAGCTTCTCAAGGGTGAAATTGTTGGACACCTGTGCGGGTGGTTTTTGCAGGTCAGCACTTAATCAACAAGCTCCTTCCTTCCCCAGCGGTCTGATGATCACACAGGGTCAAGAGGGTTATTCCTTCTATCACTAATCACTGTTGATTCCTGGGAAGCAGAGTCGTGTTTCCCTAAAAGGAAGCTGAGTCATTCCCAGGCAAGGAGTTACTTTTCTATTTTGCTTTGTTTTAGAAAACGGAGTCTTAGAGTAGTCTAGATAGGGATTTAGAAGGAGCTTCATCCCTCTTGGCCAACACAGCCTGCAATTTCTAGTATATCTGTTTGTAGCATCTATAGCCAAATAAAGTCCCAAAGAGAAGCTCCATTGACTATGAAAATAGTCACAATGGCAGGGCATCTATATTTAGCAAACACCACACAACATGTATGTCTTCAATATCATTTAATCCTCACAGCGATCCAATGAACTAGATACTGTTTAGTTCCATTCTAGAGGCAAAGAAATATAAGGAAAAAGGCAGTGGTGTGCTGAGAAACATTAACTACTGACTCTCTAGGCAGAAAGAGCCCCAGTGTAACATTCACCAATTTCTATTGCTAAACCTGCACTGTGTCACGAAAGATTTTAAACTACCAATGTGATGTCCATGAATGCAGGGATGGAAAGACTCTGCACATTTGGGTTTCTCAAGTTGGCTCCAGCACACGCTGGACAGGGAAGTTATATTATGGCCTCAAAGTCACAGAGCAGGGGTGCCTGGGTGGCTCAGTTGTTAAGCGTCTGCCTTTGGCTCAGGGCGTGATCCTAGAGTCTTGGGATCGAGCCCCGCATCAGGCTCCCTGGTCTGCTGGGAGCCTGCTTTTCCCTCTCCCACTCCCCCTGCTTGTGTTCCCTCTCCCGCTAGCTGTCTCTCTCTCTGTCAAATAAATAAATAAAATCTTTTTTTTAAAAAAAGTCACAGAGCAAGTACATGGCAGAGCAGAATTTGGAAAAGAGGGCAAACTGGCTCCAAAATTCACAACCTTAATGACTAACAAAGCACAGCCAGAACGACTAGAAGGGCCCCCTCTGATTAGCGGTTGTTTGGAATGTTTATCTTAATTAATTAGGTAATTTCACAGATAATCACAATGGTATTTGTTGGCACAGATGAAATAGCATGTCTTGATCATTTTTGTCTTCCCTACACCTAAGATATTACCTGCATGCTGTAGGTATTCACAGCTCTTAGTAGAATTTTACTGACTAGGATTGAAGGAGCATGGCTTAATCTTTGGTGAATTTGTCAGAACTGTGAGTCAGTATTCTGGAGATGAGGTGAGTGGGAGTGGGGACCAGGGAGAGAGAATTGGCAGAGTGGGGTGAGGTCTATGGAATGGGGGGGACCTTAGAGCAGACATCCCCCATCTGTCTTTTCCCCAAGGCTGGTCCTGGATCCTGTGCTCACAACTCTTAAGTGGAGTATTGTTGGAGACACCCCACTTGCCGAGAACTCGTTTCCCTTCTTTGTTGCATTAGGCCATCAGTGAGTCACTCTGGTTTGGCTTTCAAATAAAAAGTGGAGGCAGGAGATGCAGGGCATCCTTTGCAGATCAATGGGAGTGGATGTCTCGTGTAAACCCAAAATGCAGGATGTCTCACTCTTTTACATCAAGATCAAGGATTTGGTTTGCAATTTCACTGCCTTCAAAATGAAAACTGAAAGACTCTGCCGTGAGGTATCAATTTAGGTGACCTGAGAGATGGAGAAGGATGGTTGAGGTGCTACCATCATATGTCCATATGAACACTAGTTAAGGCATGTGGTTGGGTGAAAATCTCTGGTGAAAACATTTAGGCCAGGTGTATCATGTTTACACATGACCTTATTTGACCCTCACCAAAACCTAAGTAGACAGGTTTTTAAAATTTTATTATTGAAGTGTAGTAGCCATACAAAGTTATATTCATTGTAAGGGCACAGCATGGTGATTTGACAAGTCTATCCAGTGCTCATTGCCCACCATGATCATTGTAGTCACCATCTCTCACCATACAATGTCATTACAATATTACTGAGTATATTCCTTATGCTGTGCTTTTCATCCTCACGTCTTTATAACTGGAAAGTTGTACTTCTTAATCTCCTTAACCTATTCCACCCTGAGTATGACAGTTTTTATCTCCATTTGTTAATGGAAAAACTCTTCCCTAAGTGTATCCTCTGGCCAGGAAGCCCCCCACCTACTCAGATAGTTCACTTGTAAAGACTGTAAGGAAAGGAATGCATAACAGATAGATGGGTAGGATGAATGTATGGAGCCGGGTGACCCATCCAGGGGGTAGCAACAGTGGGGAGCCTTTGCCACCCTCAGACCTACAGCAAAAGGGAGGACGAAGTGTGACTGGAATCCTGTAAGAACTGCAGTCGTGGGAGGGAGGCCACCTGACTTGGAGTCATGGCCATTCCAGAGCTACTGTGAAAACCAAAGCTTGACCTGAAGGAGTGCGGAGGATAAATACCCCAACCTTTCTCTGGCATCGGCTGGAAGCTCAGTGGTAGAGGGGGTGGTCCCAGCTTCCTGGACACAGAGCAGGGCAAGCAGGGGCAGAAGATACCTCTGAGGAGATACACAGAGAATAACCAACACAGGAGGTGACTCCCAAGCTCACAGATTAACTTCCTCTGACACAGCCTGAGAGACAACACAGGCCTCCTAGCACAGAAGAGATCCATTTCTGTGGCCTTGAATGAGCCACTTCAGTTGGCTGGGCCTTGTTTCTTTACCCTAAAATGGGACAGGTGACATAACCAGAAGACACTGTCACTTAAATACTCATCATTCTTAGCCTTAGTATCATGGTGTGACACTGCTCACACTGTGCCTTCCTGAAACTGGACTTGATTTCTTCTCTGTCTTCTTTTCCCTCTTTGAATATGAAATGCTTAGGGCACATTACCATGAAACAACAAAACAGCACCACAGTGTGAAAGCTTCTAAGTTGCCATTCAGGAGACACGGCGAGTTCCTGGTTGCTGAGTCCCAGCAGGAGCTATTACATGGCTGCTGGATCCCACCATGGGCAGCACTGCCCCGGCCTCAATGTTTCATGCAGCACAAGGCAGCTTCCAGAGGGTTGGCAGGGCTGGCAATCCACGCAGTGCTAGTGGGCAGATGGTGGAAGGATCAAATGCATAAACACAGACATGCGTGTACACACACACACACACACACACACACATCACCACACACTAAATCTGTGCAACATTTCTGGACACGTTTCTTTAGAGTGATCAGTGTGTGCCATGTTGTGATTCATAAATACAACAAAACAAACAGGGTGGCATGGAAGCTTTGAGATGTGCCAGAATCTCTTTAAGTTCTTGTCTTCCCTTAACCACTAGGCAATCTTTTTCACACGGAACACATTCAGGGGGATGGAAAATGTTGGTAAAACTTTTATATGCAGGGGAAGTTCGGTCTATTCATATTCTAACATGGAACTATTCATTATTGAGAATTCATGTAAATGATATAAAATGATGACCCCATGTCTGGAATGTGGTCAGATACCCAGCCTTCTGGATAATCTTTTGCCATTTATCCTCCCTTCAAAGGCAGGATAATTGATATTGTTATGATCATTTTAGTCACTATAAGAGGAACGTCTGAAAGACAGATGTTCAGTGGACCAAAACATGTCTCTATGCAGATCACCTGCTTCTCTGTGTATTCTGGCTGTTAAGCCCATCTAGAGCCCTTTGGCCCACCCGGGGTCACCTACAGGCAGTTCCCAAACACACAGATGGCCTCCTGTATGTCTCTCTCCCTGAGGCTGGTCTCTGGCCTCAGGACTGTGCTTGACCCATGTGCCAAGGCATTAACGCCCCAGGAACAACCCTCACTACCTCATGAGGGATGGGAGTGGGTAAAGAAGTACCCCAGGTTCTTTGCTTCCCATTAGAACAATTCTGAGGCATGCTCCACATAGTGTCTCAGAGGGTCCAAAATGAGATTAACCCTCTTGCTCATGAGAGTAACCACTCATCCACTCACCCTTTTTTGGCCTATCTTCCTTTCCTTTCTCACCTCACTTCCCCACTGTGCTTCCAGGAATCACCTCCCAATTAACTGCCTCAACCAAATCCTTGCTCGCAGCCTGTTTTTGAGGAACCCAAACTAATACTATGCCTTTGCACAAATTAGAAAAATACAGACCATCCTCCAGGCTGATCCACAGCATGCTGGGCAGAGCTCAGGCTAGGTTCCAAGGCCCCTCACTCCTCCCAGTACCTCTTGTGCAGTGAACAACATACACCACCGCATGCAGGTGCTCTGGTACCACAGACCTTGCAGGGTTACTATAAGAATTAAATGAGATAATCCATGTGAACATGCCTGACACATAGTAGGCATGTTACATGGAGTAGTTTCCTTCCTCTACTTTTGAAATTTTCACACCATTTTTTTCAATATTCCTTTGTTACTTTTTAGCTTTCTCTTCATCCCTGCCACAGCAAACGTCCCCCTACCTTTTTTGGGAGGAGGGGTTGTTTTAAAAGATCACGTTGCAAATCAGGAAAGAAACAAGAGAGAACTCAGGCCTTAGCTTTCTCTTTTGACATTCAAGCATGATAAGGTGAGAAGTGCTTGCGGCTAGGTTGAAGGTGGTGTGGGAAGGGGTTCAAATGTCCACTGGAAATGGTAAAGAACAAGCTGCTGAGAGAGCATGTTACCCTGAGCCCAAAGCAGTTCCTTTGGGATTGCCCCGAGAGCCCAGCCCTCCCTGTAATGCAGACAGGAGAGATCATCCCGGGACACGAAGCTTTGCCTACTCTGGGCTACAAGCTCGCCTGCTTTACCTGAACTGATTCATTAATTCAGCGAAACAAATGGTTTGACTAATATTTTTTTTCCCTGAATCAACCACTTATTTGGGCATCTTGCAAACACAGGCTTTCTGTGCAACAGGATCAGGTAATGTCAGCTCGGCACTGACAGACACACACAGAATGAGCAAAGGCGTGTTTGGGGAGTAATGAGAAGAAGGTAATTTAAAGTTTATTACTGTTTTGGAGGGGGGGGAGGCAATTAAGCATGTATTATTTGAGCTTGGGAAGAGAATTCTTTACTCACCCTGGGAGTAGACATCATCATCCTGAAACATATGGAAATTTGTGTTATCTGTTGAAAATTTAGAAAGACCTGAATGCCTAGTAATAGGATGACGAAGCCAAAGTTCACTGTTTATCTAGTGTTTCAAAAGTATGTGGTTAAAAGGCATATCTGCTTGGGTTCTGTCTCCAGCAGGATGGCCTGACAGGGATTCTAAAAAGGGAAAGGGCAGCTGCTGGCTGTGATCATTAGCTGGGTACCACCCTCTGTGCCAAAGGGAGAAGCTGAAAGTGGCCTCCCCCGAGGGGCAGCAGAGCCCCCAGGAGAGCTCACTGCTGAGCTCCAGGAGAGCCAGAGCTGGTGAGGCTGACCAGTGCTCTTCTGAGGATGGATGATTGATGTGCTGGAGCTCAGAGGCCCAGGAGTGAATGAGTCAGCAGTGGAGAGCAGGAGCAAATGAAACAGGGGTTTTCTCTTGAATTCTTGCTTATTTTGGGACAGTATGATGCTCTTCTCAGAGGGAGCAAATAAAGTGTTAGTGGAGGGAGTCGGGCTTATGTAACTCATTTCTAAAACAAGTGGACGACGTCACTGAAGGAATCAACACCTTCATTAAGTTAAACAGAATTGATATAAACACAGCTGGCCTTCTTTCAATGTAGGCTGCTACTATCCTTAGTACTACCACTAATTAGCTGTGTGGATTTACCCAAGCATTCTGGGCCTCAGTTTCCTCAAATATAAAATGAGGGGGTTGTCCTTGACAATGTCTCAGGTATTTTCTTGATCTGACATCCTTCGATTCTAAGTGAAAAATAGTAATAGCAATCTTAGTAATAACCACAATGACAATTGTATATAATATTCATGGAGGGCCTTCTGTGTGTCAGGCACCATGTTGAGGTTTTAAAAATATTATTATCAAAACATACAATCTCCTCATTTCCTCCAAACAACCTCACAAAGTAGAGCACATCACTATCCTGATTTTGCACATGCAGAATCGGAGAGTCCAAAAGGTAAAAGTCCTGCACAACCAGTATAGAGTTGATTTGGTCAAGGCCTCAGCAGAAAAGAGGTGACACGTTCAAAAGAGTTTCACTGAGAAGAATTTATTAAAGGTGCTCTTTACAGCAGTGTGGGCAGAGCTAAAGGAACTGCCACGGATGGCCAGGGCCTGGAAGTGGCAAGAGTGGAGGGTTAAGGGGGCAGTGGCAGAAATGGATGTCAATGGAGCCTGGTGAGGGCAGGAGCAGAAGAGAGGGGCCACCTGGCAGGAGCTCTAGCCATGAGGAGCACAGCCACCACCAGAACTAGAGAGAAGCTTGGACGGAGGGAGAGGAATAAATATCCCAACCTCTCAGTCTCTTCTTGCCTTCTGACTTCCTGTGAGACCCTCTGGTTGCCTGAACCCAACAAGAGCCAGAAGGTCAAGGGGACTGGAGCACAGTCCCCAGGGTTCAAACTCCTGATGCAAGAGCAGGGCGGAAAAGAAGAGAGAATGGACCAGGGGACCAAAAGAAGCAGAGTGGAGCCAAGAGTCCAGAGACCCTGAGTCCAGAGACCTTGCAACTTCTCACTAGGTCAAGCTGGATAGTAGATGCCTAAGAAGCAACACTGTATCTCCTGGACTATAATACAGCCATTGCAGATGGCAGAAACCTAAATTCATGGCCAGTGCTCAGTGGCCCGGTTGTCAGTGTTCATGGCATCACAACTCATAGTAGCCTGACTGCATCTGAGGGTCTTTCCCCTGTAGGCATATCAGCAAGTTACCAATGTTATGGGAATGGACATACGGGGGTGGAGGGGCAAGACATGTAAGTCTTTTCATAAATAATGTAATAACCTTCAACTTTGAAATGTTAAGTTCCCAGAAAGAAACAGGCTGAGATAGCCACAAACACACAGAAATGTACATTCTGTGGTCTACGATGCTTTCCATGGAAACTTACGTGCCCCCACCCAACCCGGCCCACATCTCTTGCCCCTCTCTACACCACACACTGGACCCCACGGGCACACCATCATCAGCCCATTTCTATGTAGTTGTCTTTTGCACTGGCTATTCCTTCTGCCTGTATGACTTCTCCTCTCTTCACCTAATGAAACCAGATTTCTTCTCCAGGAAATGGATCAAAGTTCACCCCTCCTCTCTGTGAGCCTTCCTCACCTCCCTGTTCACTCTCTTATCTACATTTCTTCGCACTAACTTCTACTGCAGCACTTATCATTATGTTGTAAAGATTTCTGTTTGCTTCTGCACTGGACTGTGAACCCGTGAGGAAGTGTGTTAATTAAAAGCAACAATAACAACAAAAAAGAAATAATACTAGCCAACATTTATTCAGATCTTATTAGACATCAGGCATGTGTATGAGCTGAGTTGAGTCCCTCAACAACCCTATGAGACAGATGCAATTTTTATTCCCATTTTACAGATGAACTGAGGCCTAGGAAGAGTAACTTGCCTAAAAAGACACAAACTTATACATTTTTTTTTTGGAAGTCATGTTAGGTCTTGAATCTGTCTCTCAAAAAACTTCAACTATGACCCACCTATAAAAACACAGGAAGTGAAAGGAATTTAATTCTATCAGCAATGTTTATTTATTTTGACATATACATTATTTATTTTGAGAAAATATGATAAAATGTTAACATATGTTAATTCTGGAGCCTTACTCTATGGGTCTTTGTTATACTATTCTCTTGTGTTTTTCTGAATTAAAAAGAAGCTTCCAAATGGAACACACACACACAGAACACTTATATGATGTTTTGTATGTAGCAGATACTAAATAAATATTTATCAATAATGATGAAAATGAGAAGGCAAGCTATTAAAACTCACAAAAAATTAACACAAAGCAAACAAAAGTTCAGAAAAAAAAAGCAATATGAATTTCAAAGAGAGCTGTCATAGAATGTGATAGGATGTCTGGTATCTGAAGCAGGTCTTGGATCAAGTTCTGAGGGTACCAAAAATATGCTCCTGGCTCTTGAAAAACATTCACTGATTAAACCATAATTCCATTAAAAATCCAAGGTTGTTCAATTGAGAATCATTAAACATGAAACAGCAATACCACGTATTGCTTCATGTCAAAAAGGAAAAGTGACAACCACACACCCAATCACAGATACAATACATTGCTGTTAGCTTTTACCCAGCCCTGAAATTCTGGGTGGCCACACTCCCTCGAATCTGATCTCACTCCTGCTTTGTAAGAGAGAGAGAGTGTGTGTGAGCGTGTGCGTGTGTGCGCGTGTGCACATGCTCACGAGTGGGTGTGTGTCTGACTGACTAAACAAACATGGGGTGAAAACAAGTTGAAATTCTAGACACCAAAACCCAGCAGAGATTTGACTTCACACTAACATGAGATTGCAGCTTTCTTACTGGGCACATGTGGGACCAGAAGGCTGGCTTGAAGGTCCCACAGCACTAAGATGCATGTGAAGAATGGGAAGTCTCTCCGCCTCACCTGGATATTCTGTCAATTCTGGATTCCACACAGAATGAAAAGGAGATTAGCTTCTCTGGTTTTTGATCAGAGAAGGTATGTATGAGTTGATGTAAGTGTAAAACAGCCATTCAGAACCTTGTACACATTCTGAAATTTATTATATTATTTATCTTAGTGGAACAGGGTGAAATTAGACCTGACAGAAATGTGTGAGGGGGAAATAAGAAGGTTAACAAAGTGATATTTTAATAGCCTCCTAACAATCTCTGTCTCAGGATTCTTTTCATTCTAGCTCCTCACTGGATTTCCCAACCCATCCCCAACCCTGTCATCCTAAGAGTCAAAGGTTACTATGTATTTGTAAAAGGCTTCTCAGGCAGTTTTGCTCTCCCACCAAATACCTCATTCCCAATGGGACCTGCCACTGAAACTCATTACTCACAAGGCCACCACAGTTCCCTGTACATGTCACTCCACCAACATGAAATTTTTTACCAAATGTTCTCTGCCCACCTCTTCTAAAGCTTCCAAAGACCAACTCTTCACAATATGGCCTCTGCCGACACTTCAATCTTCATCTTCCCAAATCCCCAACCACTCCATCCACGGCTAATGATGAGGTCCCTGGAGGACCCTACAGGGAGATTCAGCCCTCTTAGCAACAACAAAAGCAACTATCTCTTGAAGAAACTTCAGGTTTAGCATTTCAAATAAAGCATCTAACCTAGTTGTTAAAGGTCAATCAGAAACATCGCTCATACTTGCTTTACGGTTTAACACTGATTTCACATTATGTTTGGGAAGGGTTACACACTGTGGTCCCACCACTCTTTTAGGTCCCCAAAACGTCTTCCTCTGGTCTTACCCTGAACATATCTGGCTCCTCCCCACCTATAACCCTTTTCATATCTTTCTTCCCCTGTTTGAATCATCCTTCTAGTCCAACAAGCAGGTACTCTGTGTCTATCTGCATTGTGCTTACTTTTTCTTGAAGACTCAGCTGAAATACTCCTGCTGCTGTAAAGACTCCACCCAGCCCCCTCCCTTCCTGTGAAATCACTGTCATGGCTAACACTTATGACCAATTAGTACATGTTGGGCACTGTTCAAAGTGCTTTGCATAAATTTCTCATTAAACCTCCAACACATTTTTGAATGGTGCCATTATCTCCACTTGACAGATGAAAAACTTGAGGCTCAGAGAGGCTTAGTAGCTTGTCCAAAGCCACACAGCCAGGAAGTAACAGAACTAAAGATAAACAGAGACACAGTCTGCCTCTGCTATAATCAGCTGCCTCTGCAGCAGCCCTCCTTTCACTTTGTTGTGACATTTGGTCTCCCTGTTTATCGATCTGCCTGTCTTATCTGTCCCACTGGATTGTAAGCTTCTTGGGTGCAGGGCCCATTGATAATTCATTGTTAGCCCCGGGATCCTGATAGGTACTTGGAGGAAAGAGGGAAAAGGAGTTCTTCCAATAACCCTGGAACTGCTGTCAGACCCTGGGCTGACATCTTCCAGGACTCTTCATATTTTCCATGGTAGCCTATAACCCAGTTTCCCACTCTTCCTCCTTCGTGTTCCATTCCACTGCAAGGAAACATCCTGACCCCAGGCCTGAGAAGGCTGCGTGCGTTATGGTACATAAAAAAAGAAGCCTTACAAATAGCAAGTGTTTTGAAAACCCTTTACTATATTCCCATTTCCCCTACCTACCTCCGCCCAAAAAAAGCTGGAGTTATGAAACACATGCTAAATATTGAGCCATTAAACTTAGGAATATTGAGAGAACTGTTTTCTTAAAAGCTTATTTTTTTCAGCTCTCCTTGTTTTGCCCTGAGTGTTTTTAGCAGTTCAAACAGGTTGGGTTGCCCACAAGGAGCAGGGCACAGGTTTTTTCCACTCCGTAGGTTGAGGTATTCATTCCCACTTTAAACCTCTCTAAATTTATGTGCCAGTATTTTCCACGTAGATGTATTTGTAGGTATGTTCGGGATAGAACTGGACATTCACAGTATTGACGGAGCTGGGAGATGACAGCTGGACAAATTCGAGGTTTCGAGCTTCATCCTCAGCCTGACCTTTGGCAGCAATGGAAATGTTTGCACTTTGCAAAGCTTGTTATGCTCTGTGTGTGTGAGTGTGTGAGAGTGTGTAAGTGTGTGTGTGTGTGTGTGTGTGAAAAAGAGAGAGAAGGAGGCTTGGCTTTTGAGAAAATATAATATTATAATAATTGCCAGAATGGGTCGAGCCCAAGGCTTCTAAGCTCCTGGGCTCTTGCTGTATATGGTTTTTGGCTCTGAAAGAGATACCATGACATATTATTATATTACCGTCAAAGCTCTCTCTGGGTCTTAGGACACTTCTCCTCTATTTCTAATCCCCTCCCCTATGTCACCACAACCTTCATGTCCTAGCATGGATTTACCATTTCTTCCCATTGGGGAGGGGGGCAGGCCAGATTTACTGAGTTTATAATTTGTTTACCTTTTTTAGAGTATAATTCTCTGAATTTTGACAAATTCATACAGTCATGTAACGTCACCATAGTCAAGATACAGAACAGTTCCCTTACCCAAAAACCTCTCCTACTGCTCCCTTGTGTCAACTTCTTCCCTAATCCCCAGGCCCTGGCAACCACTGATCTGTTTTCTATCCTTATAGTTTTGCTTTTTTTAGAATATCATATAAACAGAATTATATGGTATATAGCCCTTTGTGTCTGGTTCTTTCATGTAACATAATTTATTAGAGATTGACCCATGTTATTGCATGTATCAGTGGTTTGTTATTTTTTAAAAATTCTGAGCAGTAGCCTATCTATTGGGTAAGCCACAGTATATTACTGGTATACCGGGGATTCACTGTTGCTAGATTTTAGCAATTATAAGTAAAGTTGCTATAAACAGTTGTATACAGCTTTTTGTGTGGACTTAAATTTTCATGTCTCTTCCATAAATACCCAGGATCAGGATTTATGGGTCATACGGTAAGGGTACAAATATATAAGAGGTTATAAGAAATTGCCAAACATTTCCAAAGATAATTTGCCAATTCTTCATTCCTCTAAACATTTCAAAAGACCTAAGCAGGGTCCCTGATCCTGTCCATTAATGCCAAAAACATTATGGGGAGCAAAATGCCAGTGACATGAGTATAAAATACATCAGACAATTCATAGTCTCAGTCCAGGGAACACAGGAATAATGCATGTATGTACCACCACCACTTTCCAGGGCTTTTCGACTGGCCTTTGCCATGGAATGATGGCCTGAAAGAGTTAACTCACCTCCCCTGGATGACTCTGTCCTCAGGTTGTGAATAAGTCATTCTGGCTCATGGGAGGACCAAGGCTATTATTAACACCCATTTCCAGGAGGAGATGGTGAGGCCTGGGGAGTTGAAGAATGCCCTAGAATATAGATGTTCCAGTGTCTAATTCCTACTGTGACAGTGACTCACTGGGTGATTCTGGTACATCATCTTGATGTTCCAGATTCAGTTTCCTAAAGTCTGAGATAGGATTGCCCTGTTGACTCAATTCATTGCTTGGGGGAAAGGAGATTACAAATAGGAAGAGCATCACACAGGGATGCAGAAGCTACTAGTCTCACGGCATCATGGGCCTGGGCACACTTCGTCTTCAGAATGATAAAGGCCATTGTTATACCATTCCCTAGATGGAGACTTTCTCATAAAGAGAAGTCATGTGACTGACCCTTATGAGACACAGTGAGTCAGAGGAGTTTAAAGAGTCCCCAGGACTCCTCACAATCTTTCTGAAGGTATCCACTGACTCACTGAATCTTCTTCTAGAATAATTTTACAATTTAAAAATACTGCTGAGCATATAACTTGGCCCTTCTCAAAGATGTGAATAGGTAAAGTCATCTCCAAATTGGCCATCTTACCGTTAGGTGTCCTTTCCTCACAATCAGAATTAAGAAACCAGTCCAGGAAGGCTTATATCTATCTATACTCTCCTCATTCTTTTTCACCATTTCTGTGCACACCAGCCTGATATCCCATGGCTAACAGCTGCATCTCTGTCACAGGACTGTCCTTGGGCTGCCAGAACCCACTTTGCCCTACACACTGCCAATAGATGTACATATGACTTCACGTTCTACCAAGGGCCACCCTAACCAAGGACTGATGAGTGTTGGGGTCTTTTGGCTGGGAAAACACTAACGTATCTGTTTTGCACCATTTTTCAGAGTTTCTCCATGGACTTAAGCTTCAGTCACCTTTGTGGAAAGTACCTTAATAACACATCATGTAATGCCTGCCTATTCGCCTCCTCGTGTCAACCCTTCCGGGCACTTCAGCTCAGTTAATTGTTCTGTCCAAATAAACTTCTTGCCCTCGAATTCTTGCCTTAGGTTTAGTTCTGGAGGAATCCAAACTAACACAGTTATCAATATTTGTATTTACATACATGCATGTGTTATTTTTCTGAGGAAGGGATCCACAGTCTTACTCAGATTCTAAAAGGAGACGGTGACTCTTCGCAAATGATTAAGAATATGTTAACACACTTTTTAACTCTTTTGAAAATCTCCTTCTCCCTTCCTCCTTACAGTTCACTCCTCCCACAAGCCTATCACTACTACTCCCTTGCAGTTAAAACCAATCTATAAGAAAGAATCTTAAATTTATGCACTCTATCTGATAACAACTAAGGGCAAATAATTCCTAGGAACGTTTTTTTACTTGAAGTGGTATTGAAGCACAAAACAGAAGAGAAAGATTCTATACTTATAAGGAATCCAAATCATTCCAAATACCTTAGGGGGGAAATTTTAATCAAAGTAGTAAGGGAAAAGCGTCAGGTCAACTAATGAGCATTCCACTAATAAAACATTGCTGAATGTTTTCATCTCATAGATGAGGCTCTGACAATTGAATTTATATGTGAACACATAGCCTCATATGCACACCAAAGACAATTATAAATCTTATAAGCATATAGGACAGACACAATTGCTTTTAACTGTCTATAAAAGTAAAGGTGTGTACCTTTCTAGAAAAGGTTAGCAGCTAGGGGATGTCATTCAAGTATTTTTACTTGCTGACTTATGACCTGTGATTCTCTTAGTGGTTGTTTGTCCTCAAGTTATTTCTAATGTAGTGACACCACACACACACACACACACACACACACACACACACCCCTTTCAAATCAAATGCACAACGTTCTTTCATATCCAGTATCAACATCAAGGAATATCAAACACAACAGCTGACAGTCTGAGGCTTATTTTCTGCTTTCAAGGAGCTGCCAAAACTTACAAAATGAAACACTCTGAATCACAAGCAGGGCTCTTTGTCGGTTTACCTGATCTGAAATTCAACACTATCATAACTCCTACAATCCTCACTTACTTGCCTTAGGAAAAGGGGAAAAAAGTCATTTTCCTCAGCGGAGGACTACCATCTGTTTGACAAAGCTCATGTTTGATCTTCACGTGTCTACCCCTGGCCAACACACACAGATCAATTGCACTTATGTGACATGGGGAAGAAACAGAACCTCGGGACTTCCTAAAGAAAAAGTCTGAATGTGGCCATTGCCATGTGAATATTGTCAGACTGAACTACTGGCTTGTGAATAAAATCCAGTCACTGCAAATTAGCAGGAGATGTGTGCACCCATCATTTCCACCATCTGCAAAGGGAGAAATGTCTATACCTAATCGTGCCCACTTCCTTCAAGTATAATTGACAGTCAGGAATCCCCTGGCAAGCTAAATAAAAGTATGTTTTAAGCTGAATGAGTTAGAATTGCTCATTTGCTCCCTAGTGGCTACGTGAATGCTTAAAAGGATACATCCATTCTCAGAGGTGCCGCACTGCGCTTTACAAACATGGGGAATTCACTTGGATATAATTTTAAATATAAAATAAAGCTTGGTAAAATTCCCCAGCTAACTAAATAGGATTTTGTGCCAACTTGGGTGTAGTTCTTATGAGTCTATTGAATAAAAAGCTGAAGTAAATTGTAGGGCTTGGGATTTCATAAAAATGCAGAGCTTTTTTAAAAAATTCATTTCATTTGATTGACAACTTCATTGATTCATAAAATTTCCCCTTCTCTCTTTCCTTCCCTCATTCCTCTCTCTTCCCTTCCTCATATGGTCTCTGCTTTCTACGGAAGCACATAACGGACAGAGAAAAAGTATCACAGCTTGACTAATTTTTGCTCGTTAAACACACTTGTATAGCCAGATCCCAGGTTAGGAACAAAACATTACCGGCACCCAAGAAGACTCCTTGTGTCCCCTTCCAGGCACTACTACTTCCACTAATGGTAACTACTCTCCAGACTTCTCACTCCATAGATTCATTTTGCCAGTCGTTACGCACTACATAAATGGACTTACATAGATGTCCTCTTGTGTCTGGCATCTTGGTGCTGCTCAGCGTTTGCAATATTCACCCACGGCGTTCAGCTGTGATATTCAAGTTCTGGTTCTTTTAGTCTCGTTGCTGAGTAGTACTCCTTTGTATGCACATACCACAATTTACGCATTCTACTTCTAATGGGTATTTGAGTGATTTCCAGTGCTGACCTATTACAAGTAGTATTATTTTAAATCTTCTTGAACAAGTCTTTGGGTGATCATAAACACCTATTTCTTTAGTGTATATACTGAGGAGTAGAACCGCTGAGTCACATGGCTTGTTCAGCATGAGTAAATATGGCCAGTCCTCCGAAGAGCTTATACACTGGTGTTTTTTCATCTTTACGTGTTAGCTGTTCTGGCGTGTGCATTCTTTTCTTTTTAGCAAGTTTTTGTTTGTTTTTGAGAACATAGCATGTTCCAAAGCATGTCCTAAGCACTGGGAGACATGCAAAGAGCCAGACCTGGATCTTAGAAATTTGCCTTATAAGAGAGAGAAAGAAAACAACACATGCAATTCACAGTAGTGAGAGATATAATAAAGGTACTACCAAATGCAGTGGATGCATCAAGGGGGGCACAAGCAGCTCCTCAGAGGAGGTGATAAAGGATATGTGAGCTGGTGCTAAAGGGATGAGTAGAACCCAGCAGAAAAGATGAATAAGCAACAACAGAAAGAATCAAAGTGTGTTTAGTGACCAGCAAAAGGCTGTGAGTAGCTGCGGGAGAGGAGCTGCTTATGTTGAGGAATGGTGGGGAAAGTATGCAGGGGAGAAGGGCCTGACTGCTACAACAGGGGGCTGAGAATAATGGTCTTCATGAAGTCACAGAGATTTTTTTTAAAGAAGTAACATAATCAGATTTTTAAATAAAATACTGGCAACCATACTGAGTCTATAAGGGGAGAAAAAGATGCTGGCAGCATTTATATCAAACTTGCTCTAAGGCTAACAGTGAGGTCTCTGCCACCAGCGACTGGTTGGGTTCAAATTCTGCACCCAGCATTTGCAGACTGTGTGATGCCAGGCAATTCGGCTTTAGATTTTATAAAGTATATGGTAGCAGTTCCAACACCTCCTACCTTCTGGAGTAGTTGTGAGGGAGATTAGCCAGGCCAAGGCCTCAGCTGCAGCCTGACCAAACATAAGTGCTCTAAAGGTGTTAATTACTAGGTTAAACAAGGAGATAAAAAAAGAGGCTGATGACTTCTGCCTTTCCTGTGGAACATCATGGGCATCTGGAAAGGCAATGTGGAAAGGTAATAAAGTTGACATATTTCAAAGCATTCTATGATTCTCATTACACATGCAGGTATTCAACAAATAGGTATCATGGGCATTTTATGCACAACATGGAAAGATAATAAAGTTGATATATTTGAAAACATTCTGATTACACATTCCTGTATCCAACAAATAGGCATTAAGACTCCTGAGGAGAGCCCTTCCCTCGACACTCTACGTACTGAAAGAAACAGAACTGCATCTCTTCCAGGAGACATGATTACCCAGTGTAACTAGTGCTCTAACCTGAAAAAGAGTAGGGGAAGCACTACATCCTTTCTGGGATGGCCAAGAGGGATGATGATGATGATATGTAAATGGAGTTTTGAAGGGCAAGGTGGACAAAGTACGCATAGGTGAGGGCATAGCAGGGGGTGAGGGACAATACTACAAGCAAAGAGAACAGAATTTATTTATAAAAAAGAGGTTATTTGACGCCATTCGTTCTGTCTAAATTGTGTGAATGATATGATAGTAATATTTCACTTGCTCTTTCATTCAACAGATCTTTTCTGAGTGATGACTTTGTGCCAGGAAGTGTTTCAAGGACCAAAGATATAGCTATTTATATGAGATATTCCTGCTATCTTGAAGTTTATATTCTGCTTGTTGAGGGAGACAACAAATAAATAAGTAAGAAAATGACAGTATAAATTCTGGAAAGGAAATAGAACAGGTGCTGTGATCGTCTGGATGGTTTAGATAGGAGGGATGGGGACAAAAAACCATCACCAAAAAGGTGACTTTGGAGCTGTGGTTTTCAAAGATCAGGGGAAAGAATATTCCAAAACAAAAGAAACTATAAGTCCGAGGCCTTAAGGTGGGATTGAGCTGGATGGACTGGGTATATGTGAGAGATGTAGGCAAGGGTCAGGTCACATAGAGTCTGAGAGGCTAACATCAGGTGCAGATTTCATTTCCCAATAGATGGGAAGCCACTGGGTGGAGGAGATGTGGGAAGGTTAAGCAGAGAAGTGGCAGGGCCGAAAAGCATTTCTGTATGGCAAATAAGATCGAAGCAAGGCAACAAAGGAAACAAGAAGTCTGTCCACTAGCCTGAAGACCCCTTCAAGGTGAAGACCATGGTTTCCCTTTTACATCAAAGCCTAGACATGAGTTAAAATCTATGTAGCCTCTAATTCACTTAGTCATAGGAGATGGTGACCCATTTTTAACTTGGAAGATACAAGACCTTTCTGAAAACCCCCTAGCAATGCGCTGGTTTGCCAATCCCTGAACAAAGATATATCCAATCAAAAATCCCCACTGCTACTTCCCCCTCAGCCTCTAGGGTGGGAGCTGATGGTTCTATTTTCTTTTTTAAATCAGTCCAAAATAAATAAAAGAATGTAAAATGCTAATCAAAAGTAAACAAAGGGACAGAATAAAAGGAGCCAAGCACCACTACTGACTTTTATTGCCTTTGCTGTTGGGCCAGCAAGGGAATTTTAGAAGAAATTCCTGCCTTTAACCTCCAGGAAACGGTGACTTTTTTCAAGCAAAGCAGCCTCCCTTCCCCGTGGGTCTGGGTGGTCCACTATGACTAGGGGGCTGGCTTGTTTTCATCTTGCTAGAAGAATGTCAGAATGTATGACGCCCTTCGTACCTCCCTGATTTCTCAGTAGCAAAGAGACATTCACATGAACACTCCATATTTCAGGCCACTGGGAAATGGGCATAAGTGGTATGACTTAGAAAAAGGGGTTAGTTTAGAAAACAGGTACTTCATCTTGGCTGTCGCTCGCCATTTACCCACAGGTGGTTCAAATGATTTATTTTAGCAGAATCTCCAACTGTCCAGGAGAGAAAATTTCAGAGGGATTACCAGAAAATGGGAGTCTTTGGAAGAATGATCTTACTTCTCTGGATTTTTGATTACAGACTTTTGGCCATACAGAGGAAGGAAATAATTCCTAATTTGAATTATCTCTTAGATTGGTGGTATCATTGGAGATGAAATGAGGACCAACCAGAGTTTTGACCTTAAAACACATACGTGTCCTCCCACCTTGGTTGTATCCAATACTCAGTACATGGTTGAAATCCAGCGTATTGAATTAGTTACCACCTACAGATATGCTATCTAGCAATACCAGTCTGCCTGCATTTTGCCCCTTAGCTTAATTCTGGAAACCCACCATATACGCACTACTCATTGAGGCTTGCAACAAGTTTAAGTATTAGATTGAACAAAAGACAATTTTACTAGGGAAAAGAAAACACACACACACACACACACACACACACACACACACACACACACAAATAAGTTCCAGAGCCAAAGATAACTAGAGTTGTCGAATACCTTCATTGCTCTTTTCCCCACTGACTTAGCTTAATAGTGTTTTCATTTATTCTCAAGAACCACAGCTATGGAAACATCTATCATACTCTCCAAATTCAGCCCCCTTTGAACGTGAATGTTGATGCAGTTAAGGTTATGCTTCTTCTCTGTGATGTTCCTACCCAGAAAGATGATTCTTTTTACTGATCTACCAAAATCTCAGATCAGAGCTTCTACCCAAAGTAATTATAGATTCTTTTCTGTCTCAAACATTTTATCACCTTTTTGTTTTATGGAAGTGAAGCATTTGGAACTATGAGACATAGAGGTGCTTGATAATTGTATCTGCAATGATTAAATTAGTTAATTCCTAGAGGAATATATTCCATACTCATTGCTCAGAAGCAAACTTCCTTTGTTTATTTTAAATTTCAGTTGTGATTATACTACACTGTAAATTTAATTTTGTGCTAAGAACATGCTTACCCGAATCATTTATAAAATAACATCAAGCTGGAGTTAGATGTCAGAGTAAAACTTCTATTTTTTTTTCTCTGCCTCCCAATTACCTTTAATTTATGGTTCTCTATTTTTTAGCAATTCTGCATTTGTACTCCAATATTCGTTTAGATTTGTTTAGTCTTATATTTAGAGATCATCAGACTAAATTTAACTGAATTAAACTGATAAAAGCCCAGAAATGTACTTCATCCAGAATCTACAGTAAGGTTGTTATGAGAACAGCTCAGAAACTTATTGCTTCTGCAGTCCAGTCCAGTCTAGTAATTGCTTAACAATATCTATTATTATTGTTATCAACCATTAGATGAAATCTTGCCTCTTCATACTTGTCACCTTACATTTCTCTTCCCTACCATCCCCAAGAAAAACCAAATCCTTCTTTTTGTGAAGTTTTCCCTGTTGGTTTTGACTACCAAATGACAATAGAGAACCATGTAAGACTGGTGCACTCCTTAGGGTTTTGCTTGTTTGTTTCAGGTAAGGAAGAAAAATACATTCTTCATTTTTTTTTCTCTAAGAATATATGTTTGATACAGTCTATAAAACCTTAAAAATTACTGGGTATTTTTTTAAAGTTTCTCCAATTTACGGGCACATGGGTGGCTCAGTAGGTTAAGTGTCTGCCTTCAGCTCAGGTCATGATCCCAGGTCCCAGAATCGAGCCCTACATCTGGATCCCTGCTTAGCAGGGAGTCTGCCTCTTCCTCTCCATCTGCTTCCTCCCATCATGCTCTCTCTCGCTCTTTATCAAATAAATAAATATTTTTTAAAAAGTTTCTCCAACTGAAATTATTAATTTGATGTCCCATAATGCTAATGATAAATTTGATGATGATATATGTACTTTTAAAATGTATTTATTTAAATGCCTTTCTTTATTTATGCATTTATATGCTCCAACCATCCTTAGAATTGAATAAATGTCTTATTTGGGGATTTCCAGCATGTGGGAAGCATTTACAATTGAGACCCTGTAAAATACTGACTTTGCTCATGTTTTTTTTTTTTTTTAAGATTTTATTTATTTATTTGAGAGAGAGAGTGAGTGAGAGAGATCACAAGCAGGGTGAAGGGCACCCTGGCGCCCTGCTCATGGTTTTAAATCAAGTTATTTATGCTCTTACATTGGAAGTCTCCATGTTAAGTGCTTTTAAGTATTGACTAAATAAATCTATTCTTCATTCCTGGAAAGTCTTGCCTTCATTCATGTAATCTTAAGCATTAATATCAGGAAAAAAATAAGCTCAGTTTAACTTAATTCAAGCCTTCCATTTTATAATTGAGAAAACTGAGAGGTGGGGAAGATAAATGACTTCCTTATAGTCTTCATTAGTTAGTCATTCAGCCTACATCTCATAAATAAGGATTTAACGTAATTTACAGATGTAAGACAAGAGAACTGAAAATAAACAGAATAGGATGTAAACAATGGCTGAATGTGGTCACAGATATGGTTCTAGGTATCCAAAGGGGCAAAAGCAGAATACAGTCTTCCCAAAACCCAAGATGCCTTTGAGCTACCATCAGATTAATCTACAGAGATGAAGTACAGTGTTCCAACAGAGGGCTAAGAACAATGTCAATCCACTACATTCTTATTTAGAAAGCAAACAACTGACTCCCAACCAGGTTTCTGTCCACCACACCTCCCAAATTAATTTTTAATTGTACATGAGAAAGATTACTTAAAATGAAACACTCCTCCCATTTCTTACAATTTCTCTTTTTTTAGAAATGATTGCTCTGTTACTCATTTGTCCTTCATGACATTCTTGCCTGTCTGGTTAGCAAACACCAGAGTCTCAACACTAAGAGGGCAGGGCAAGTTTACATCTACTTATCTTCCATGGTCATGGCAGAGTTCCCCACAAAGAGTAACTGTCAAAATGCTAAACATGAAGAAGGAGAAGAATGAAGAGAGAGAACAGAAAATATCACTGTAGGGGCACCTGGGTGGCTCAGTCGGTTGAGTGTCTGACTTGATTTTGGCCTCAACAGGGATTCTCTCTCCCTCTCCCTTTGCCCTTCTACCTGCTCCCATGCCCATGCACTCACATACACTCTCTCTCTAAAATAAATAAATCTTGAAAAAAAAAATATACACACACACACACACATACATCTATCTGTCTATCTATCTATCTATCTATCTATCTATCTATCTATCTATCTATCTCATTATGTCCTCATCATCAGTTTGTGGACCGTTTGGCTAAAAGGTGGCAGATGTGCATTTGTGTTTAATCTGTAATGTTTCATGCCATTAAAGGCATGTGAATATAATAAAGGCTTGTTTCAAATGTCAAAATACAAGGAGAAAACACTTATTTTCAAGGTAACTTCTAAGGGAATTAATTTTTATTTTGTTTTGTTACTTGAAACAAAACATTTCAACCTTTTTTGAGCACTTACACTATGCCAGGTACTATTCTGAGTGCTATGCATGTATACAGACTCACCCAGTGGCTAGACACTTGTAAGGCATTATCCAATGCCTCCATTTGATCTGCTGCAAAACTGCCTGATTTAACAAAGTTTTACCATCTTTCACATTTCCCTCTGATGCTTCAAACTATTCTGCACATTTTTCCTTTCCTAACTACTTCCTGAAACATTTCTGACATGACATTGCCTATTTTTAATACTACTTTTTATTTTAATTTCAGTATAATTAACATAAAGTGTTACATTAGTTTCAGGTGTATAATATAGTGATTCAACACTTCTATGCATTTCTCAGTGCTCACGAGATGTGAGTAGTCTTTAACATTCATCATCTATTTCAGCGATTCCCCCTACCACTTCCCATCTGGTAACCATCAGTTTGTTCTCTATAGTTAAAGAGTCTATTTCTTGGTTTATCTCTCTCTTTTGTTTCCTTTGCTCATTTGTTTTGTCTCTTAAATTCCACATGAGTGAAATTATATGGTATTTGTCTTCCTCTGACTTATTTTGCTTAGCATTATACCCTCTAGCTCCATTCATGTTGTTGAAATGGCAAGATTTATTCTTTGTTTTAGGCTGAATAATATTCCATTACACACACACACACACACACACACACACCCCACATCTTATTTATCCATTCACCTATCAATGGACACTTGGGCTGCTTCCATAATTTGGTTATTGTAAATAATGCTTCAATAAACATAGGGGTGCATGTATTCTTTGAATTAATGTTTTTGTATTTTGGGGGTAAATACCCAGTAGTGCCATTACTGGATGATAGTATAGTTCTGTTTTTAACTTTTTGAGGAACCTCAATACTGTCTTCCAGAGTGGCTGCACCAGTTTGCATTCCCACCAATAGAACATGAGGGTTCCTTTTTTTCCATATCCTCACCAACACTTGTTTCTTGTGTTTTTGATTTTTGCCTTTCTGACATATGGTATGAAGTGGTATCTCATTAGAGTTCTTTTTATTATTTAAATACTTATGTATTTTATTTTTTTATTATGTTCAATCAGCCAACATACAGTATATCATGTTTTTGATGTAATGTTCAACAATTCATTATCATTAGAGTTTTGATTTGCATTTTCCTGATGATGAGTGCTGTTGAGCATATTTTCATGTGTCTGTTGGCCACCTGTATGTCTTCTTTTGAAAAACATCTATTCATGTCTTCTTACCATTTTTAAATTGGTTTGCTTGGTTTTTGGGTGTTGAATTGTATCAGTTCTTTATATGTTTTAGATACTAACCCTTTATTGGATATGTCATTTGCAAATATCTTCTTCCATTCAGTAGACTGCCTTTTAGTTTTGTTGACTGTAACCTTTGCTGTGCAGAAGTTTTTTATTTTCATATAGTCCCTAAAGTTTTTTGCTTTTGTTTCCCTTGCCTCAGGAGAGTATCTAGAAGAATATTGCTCTGGCCAATGTCAAAGAAATTATTGCCTGCACTCTCCTCTAGGATTTTTATGGTTTCAGGTCTCACACTTAGGTCGTCAATCCATTTTGAGTTTATTTTTGTGTACGGTGTAAGAAAGTGGTCCAGTTTCATTATTTTGCATATGGCTGTCCAGTTTTCCCAACACCATTTTTTGAAAAGACTGTCTTTTTCCCATTGTGTATTTATTCCTCCTTTGTCAAAGATTAATTGACCATATAATTGTGGGTTTACTTCTGAGTTTTCTATTCTGTTCTATTGATCTACATGTCTCTTTTTATGCCAGTACCATTTTGTTTTGATTACTACAGCTTTGTAATATAATTTGAAGTCTGCAATTGTGACACCTCCAAGTTTTTTCTTTTTCAAGATTGTGTTGCTATTCAGGATCTTTTATTGTTCCATACAAATTTTAAGAGTGCACGTTCTAGGTCTGTGAAAAATGTTGCTGGTATTTTGATAAAAAATATTTTAATTTATTTGACAGAGAGAAAGAGGGAAAGAGAGAGCACAAGTAAGGGGAGCAGCAGAGTCAGAAGGAATGGGAGAAGCAGATTCCCTGTTGAGGCTCCATCCCAGGACTCTGAGATCATGACCTAAGCCAAAGGTAGAAGCTTAACCAAATGAGACACCTAGGTGCCCCTGATATTGCCCATTTTTATGCACTTCTGAGTGAATACTGATGAGAAAATTTAGCAACTATATTGATAATTATGGAGCCACACTTGTAGTAACGGGTTGATACCTGGAATCCTTTATAAATGGCAATTAAGATGATGTCCCATCGAAGTGAATGCCAATAGTTCTGTTCTCTTGGAATTTAGAAAGAACTAAAAGTTCATAACAGAAAACATGTTGCAATGATAATCTGCTATTGCATAGTTTGACCCAAACTATTATAGTCATTGACACGTACTCAGTACAATACAATGACCTAGCCTAAGCTATGTAAATAATAGCCCAGCTTCCTAAGGCAAATACATACCTCTTCAAAAATCATTGCAGTGTAAATGTTTACTACCTACCAGGAAGGATCCTATAAACACAGTTTACTATCTTGGGAAAATTAAAAAAAAATTTTTTTTTAAGATTCATGATACTGTATAGCAATTATCCATAGCAGGAAATGAAATATTATAAATAAAGTTTTCCAGGCTCACACATCTATATACATATATACTGTATACATACATATTTCATATTGTATCAATTATCTATTGTCACAATAATTCTACATAACAAGTCACACTCAAACTCTTTAAAACATGTCTGCAGGCTGATGAAGAGCTGGCTGATCTACACTGCACTTAGCTGGGGAGTTCTTCTGGTCCCCACTGGCTTATGTAGTATATCTCTGCACCACATGATTCGTCCTCCTCCTGGGAACTATGGGCTGGCCTAGCATGTTCTTCCTATGAAGATGGCAGAGGGGAAAGAGTAAAAGCATTTTTTAAGACCCTACTTATGTCATAACTGCCACTAAACCCAGTGACCACAGCATATTTCAAGAGTGGAGAATTACATGCATCCCACAATAGGAGGATATTGCATAAGTGGTGAAAAGCTTGGATACAGAAAGGGGTAGAGAACTGGGACTAACAATGCAATTTATTATAAATACATACGTTTATGTATACACGTATCACCTCATTTCCTTCCAAAGACAATATCTATACAATGTCTAAAGAAAGCCCACTCTTTTTTTCTCTATAATAAATATGCTAGCTTCCAAGGGGATAATAATATTAATAACAGACATTCTGTATTAGAAGTTTACCATGTACTAGACACCATGCAAATAATTTTTCATTTGTCACCTAATTTAATTTTTATACCTTGAAAATGTTAGTTCTCATAACAGTGAAATGTAGGTGATAACTGAATCTCAATTTAAAGATCAGAAACTGAGGCTCGGGGCGCCTGGGTGGCATAGCGCTTCAGCGTCTGCCTTCGGCTCAGGGCATGATCCCAGCATTATGGGATCGAGCCCCACATCAGGCTCCTCCGCTATGAGCCTGCTTCTTCCTCTCCCACTCCCCCTGCTTGTGTTCCCTCTCTCGCTGGCTGTCTCTCTCTCTCTGTCAAATAAATAAATAAAATCTTTAAAAAAAAAAAAAAAGAAAAGAAACTGAGGCTCAACCAGGTAACCTAGCCAATGTGTGGAGAATTCTAGATTCAAATTCAGTTCTATATGATTTCAAAGCACGTGCTGGTATTTCTATGTACATTACCTGTTATTATACTTGAAGCCCTATGCTTGGCCCCAGCCACCTTTCCAACACCATTCATCACTTCTTCCCTTCTGGCCCAATAATTTCTAAACAAGTCCCATATTACATTGGATCCTTTGTCCAAAAGATACTTCAAATCTTATCTCTTTACTTCTGGTCTATCCCAGCTGTGATTTCTACCTGTCCTAAGGCATCTCATTGTATTATCATTTGCATTTAATGAATTCTGTGAGCTGACAAGCTCTTTGAGAAAAGAAGACCAATCTTTATATTTATTCCCAGCACTTACACTGCAATCTGTAATTTTTAAATAAACAGATTAATAGACATCAATTTCCTTCTTCAGAATCTAGGCTGAACACCAAATAGTTCATGGAGGAGAGACCTGTATTCATAAGGTAATTTCCTCATTCACACAAGATCCTTTCAGAATGGGAAGACAACTGCCAGAAAATTCCTTTGAAGAAGAAATTTCTTGCATAGAAAGGGTGGTTTATAACCAAGGAAGTGAGAAAAAAGGGAAACAACTAGAAGCAAAAATACGAATGAATAAAAAGGAGGATACTGTCTCCAGGGGGAGAAGAAAGTAAAGAAAAAAGAGGATGAAAAGTATAAGCAAAAGAAGGAAGAGGAAGAGCAGGAGGAAGAAAAAAAAAAAACCCAACCAAATAGGGAACAGGAAAATAGATAACAGTCCCAGCAATATGGAACTAGGATGTTGAAAATCAGTCATTTAGAGTTGATCCAGAGAGGGCAAAAACAAACAAACTTATTATTTCAGTGTTTGGGTAGGTTTTCTAATTAGTGCCACAAATTTTACAGGTGTTATTAAAATCCTGATTGCAGTGAAGATTTGACAGAATCTGACTTCTGGCTAAGCATAAATAGCTTTTGTTTAATATGTTTCATTCTTTAAACACTTTTTATTCTTAATCCTACTGAAAGAAGAAAGACCACCACTTAACAATATTAAATAACATACGGCATCTCCTCTTTTCCAGGATTCTTTGCCAGCGTCAGGAAGGATTCATGGGTTTTGAAAGATCATCAAACACTCTAGCACTAAAGCTAATCTGAAGTGTCTAGAGGCAGGATGTGTCCAAGCAGTCCATGAGAGGCTTCATGTGAAATTTAATGTATCTTGAGGATGGAGTGTCTTCTCTGGTCTCTGGTTGGAATTCCACACTCTCCAAGAGCAATAGTCTCCTTCCTTCCTTGGCTGTTTCATTCTTCATATGCTTGTGGGCAGGAACATTTCCCTTGGAATCTTCCAGGGTTTTCACAGTCTTCCTGAATGTTATCTAAGGCGATCACTGGGAGTTAAGATGCCCAGAAGGCCAAAAGGATTTGATTTATTTAATCAGTGTAGCCAGTCCCAAAGGCATTCCTCTGGCTCTTGCTGAAATTTTAGTGGGGTCATCTACTTCCCTACTGTAACAAGGCACCAATACAAAGATGGTATTCCAGGTGAGGCCTCACCAGGATCCCAAAAAGTGAAAATGTTCCTTTTGTAGTGTGTGAAATGGAGATTTTCCTCCTGCTGCTGAAAGCAAACCAAACTCCTTTCCACTCAAATATCATGTTGCAAACTCTTATGAAATTTGCCCTCTGTCATGTCCCTCTAGATCTTTTCCTGGCCTTGTTAATTTCCAGGTTCTGAACTCCCATGGAATATCTGTGTTTCTCATTAATTTTCACAGATGTATTTCCCTTTTCTCTAAGTGGAATCTTGGCATTCTGAGGTCAGTCTAGATTTCTAACCTACAGTACTTATGTATGTTTCTGTGGTCTTGGAGGACATTCTCCTTCGCCTCATTTCATCACTCTCAGGTAATGAACTTGGTCAAATGAGGCAGAGTGAAGTTCAGCTCAGTCAGCAGCATATGTAGGTTCCTTACTCACTGGCTTGGCTTCCTACCATTGATCACATCCTGAGTCATTTGTAGATGAACCAGCCTTTCCCCTGAAAGGTTACATCAGTGGTAATCCCTTGAAGCACTCATGCTAATAGGCTCTGGTTTTGAATTCTGGCATACCAGAAACAACACATTTATTGAATACACTCAGCTCAGCTATTTCATTCAGGTGCCATAGGGTACAATATTCTGCCAACCAGAGTTGAAAAGCAGACATTACATTCCTTTCACAGCTTCAGCCTGGAAGAGACGAATTTTTCCATCCCCTCATAAACCCATGAAATGCCCCACTCTGTGGGTCTACTATAACCTCTCTTAGGACAAATTGGCTAAATGGAATTTCCTAAATGGCTCCACAAGTTGTTTAAGGATTGCATACAAAAAGGGTTCCATGGGCAAACAAGATGGGGAAAAATTTCCTACTATGTCTCCCTCTTGGAGAATGTACATGTACATACTAAGGTTTCTAAGAAGATAGGAAATATAGAAAACTGTTTTACTTTAAGTCAAGGTTTCCTAAACTTCTTTGACAATGACTCATTTTAATTCAATACCTATCACCAAGATTGCAAATAAATGAGTCTCTAGGCTTTCCTGTCTGCCTGGTCACCAATGAGGCTTTTGCGTTTTCCCACTGTGTTTCTTCCATTTCTCTACTCTCTGCAATTGCCCAACGTACTCTTTGGGTCTTCTTTAATGTAGGAACAAGAAGAAAGGTACAAGAATAGAAGGGTAAAAAGCTCAAAGGATAGAGCTTTCTAAAAGATTACAGTTTCCAAAGATGGCTGCTCTAATACATTCCATCTGCATGCTCTTCTTATACTGTGATTTCCAATGAGAGATGGGTTTTATGTTCCCTTCCCCTGAGTCTGGACAGGCTCTCTTACTGCTATGACTGATAGACATTGCTTAAGGGATGGGATAGAGGCTAGATCTGAGACTAGATCTGAGGCTAGATCATCAAATCAATATAGCTTTCACCTGGCATGCTTTCTCATGATGCCTACCAGCCTCCATGTTGTGAAGAAGTCCAGGCCACACAGAAAGGCTACATGCAGGTTTTCTGGCCAACAGCATTAGCTAAGAGCTCAGCTAAGAGCTAGTACCAACTGCCAAGCATGTAATGGAAAAGCTGTTGGATGATTCCAGGTCCCATATTTTAAGCTTCCCTAGTTCACAGCAAGCGGAACCAAGTGGAGCTCCCAGAGAGTCCTGCCCAATGATAGAATCATGAGCAAATAAGAGTTGTACTGTTTTAAGCAACTACGTTTTAGGGTAATCTGTTATGCAGCCATAATGACTGGAACAAGCTGGGAAAGCCTTGGAGTAGAGGAAATGGGCCAACATGATTTAGCTTAGTTTTGGAGATGCATTATGATGGTGACAATGATCAAACATAAATGACTGCTAACAAGAGAGAAGTTCTTTTCTAGAGCTTGGTGTCCCCACACATAGGACTTGCAATGCTGAGTTCCTTTTCTATTATCAAGAACAATCATTTAAACACTTATCACATCTCCTCTTGGAATACTTTATTCAGTAGTTTCCCTAATTCTAGGGGGACCATGGGCTGAACCTCCAAGTTCTCACATGGCTATCTTCCTGTCTTCTTCAGAATTAGATGAACTATCACCTCGTGAGAGAAGGCCTCCCTATCTCCTATCCAAGGATTTTCTGTCTATACTCTTCATAGCATTCACCATTATATGAATTATTTCACTGATCTAATGACTTGTTTATTGGTTGTCTCTTTGCACTGGAATGGAATTTTCTTTCTTGCTTTATTCACCACTGGATTTTCAATAGCTAGAGTAGGCATTTGTTAAATGAATGGGTAATAATGCAGGGTAATTAGACATTCTCTGTCCTGGAAGTCAGAAAACTGGCTTCTGGGGCTGCTGGTGGCATGCTGGTATAGAAGCAAGGCCTCTGTGCTCTGTGCCTCATATATAAGGCAGGCACTACACAGATGACCTTCAAAGCCACCCCCCAACACAAACACCACTCTTAATGGTTCAAGTTCTTGAAAATCTAACATGGCCTGAGGTTCAACTTTAACAAATCCTTATACTATATTAACCTGGTTTTTCACCACAGAAATTGCATTCAATCATTGTAAGATCTAGGTTATAGTTTCATCTGATAAAGCCATTTGTTTTTGGAACATTTGGTCCTTGCAGACACACCTTTGTTCTCAGTCTAGTCTATCTGTTCCAGACATTGTCCAAACAGACAAACTGGGGTAAATATGACTACACTCCATTCATGGAACTTTGTAACTCCAAATTTATTTATGTATTTGAGAGAGGGAGAGAGAGAGAGCACGCCCACACAAGTCGGGGCGGGGGGAAGCAGCAGAGGGAGAGAGAGAAGCAGACTCCCTACTCAGCAGGGAGCCTGACACAAGGCTGATCCCAGGACCCAGAGATCACAACCTGAGTGGAAGGCAGTCTCTTAGAACCTGAGCCACCCAGGCGCCCTTCACAATGCCCTTTTGATACAAGTTATAATGATCAGAGACTGGGTAAGAAACAGAATTTCTCTGGAAGGTGCTTAACTGAAGAGAAATTAATATGTGACTATGCACAAAGATCTGGGGAAGGTTTTTTTTTTCCACTTTATGTATGTATATTTATACACACATGCACGTATGTATATATTGCTTTGTATATATTCACTTTATTATATAAACATATACATGTATAGATACACTCCTTTATTTAATAATGTACTTTTAACTAATACATTTCACTTTTTAGAGCAATTTTAGAGAAAAATTGAGCTGAAAATATAGAGAATTCTCATCTACCTCCTCTGCCCTACACGGTTTCCCTAGTACCATTTTGCATTAGTGTGGTCCATTTGTTACAACCGATGAATCAATACTGACACATCCTTACTAGTTAAAATTCAAAGTTAACATTAGTGTTCACCCTTTGTGTTTTACAGTCTATGGGTTTTGACAAGTATATAGTGACATGTATCTATCACTGCAGTATCATAAAGAATAGTTCACTGCTCTAAAAGTCACCTGTGCTCCACCTATTATCCCTTCCTCTCTCCCTCCTACCTCTAGCAACCACTGATCTTTTTCTTGTCTGTAAAGCTTTATCTTTTCTGGAATGTCATGTCATTGGAATCACGGTATATGCAGCCCTTTCAGACTGGCTTCTTTCACTTAGCTAATATGTATTCAAGTTTCCTTCATGTCTTTCCAGGACTTGATAGAGCTCATTTTTAAAAAAATAACTGAATAATATTCCATTTTCTGAATGTATCACAGTTGATCCATTCACCTATAAAGGACAATTTGGGTGCTTCCAATTTGGGACAACTATGAATAAAGCTGCTCCCTGTACAGGTTTTTGTGTGGACATGAGTTTTCAACTCATTTGAGTAAATATATAGGAGCACAACTGCTAAATCATACAGTAATATTATACTTAACTTTGTAAGAAACTGCCTGTCTTCTAAAATGGCTATACCATTTTTTATTCCCACCAGCAATGAATGAGGGTTCCTGTTGCTCTAGAAGATGTGGGTGGTATTTTTTTTAAAGATTTTATTTATCTGAGAGAAAGAGAGAGGAGGCATGGGGGGGTGCGGTCAGAGGGAGAAGCAGACTCCCTGTTGACTGGGAGCCAGATGCGGGACTCAATTCTTGGGACTCTGGGATCATGACCTGAGCTGAAGGCAGACACTTAACTGACTGAGCCACCCAGGTGCCCAGATATGGGTGACTTTAATGGAAGCAACGAAAGGTGTTGAGGAACTCTGAGACTAGCAATAGCCAGAAGCTGTTACCACTCCTAGACCTGAAGGGTAAAAGAAGGAAAGCAGGTCTGGCAGAGCCCAGGGAGAACTGAAACCATTCGGGAGCCATAATCATGGAGTCCTGGAGCAATGGCCAAGGAAGGAGGTGACAAGGCCTGGTGAAGGCAGGGGAGTAAGTATCCTGATCTCTTTTTCCTTCTATCAGCTGTTCTCCTGCCAGAGCCTCCTATAAGCTGAGCCAAGAGAGCTGGAGAACAAGAGAACGCCCATGAGTTGGTCAGTAAAGGTCAGCCTCCAGGGTTACAGAGCAGGGCAGAGAAGAGGGTCTGATGGATATGTAAGGGAGTGGGGTACACACAAGCATTGCAAAATTATGGTCAAGGTAAGTATAATAAGCAATAACATTATAAGCAGTGTTTTTGAGAATTTTTAAATGGTGCATCACTGTTTTTCTGTAGAGTATGTTACTGAGTCATTTCTGAAATGTTTTGCAACATAGAATCTGGAGCTGAAGTCGCCAGTGGCCTAGAGAGGCAGTATATCTCCCTAGGACTTCCTGTCTGGCCTGCTCACCCTGGAGGACATTCCCCTAACCATTCCAGGCAGATGGGTCTCCACACTACCTCAGATCTTTAGGGATGAGGGAGTCTTTCCTTGTTTCTCAGTTATAGTGCTTAATAATACTGCCTTTGCACGATTACTTCCAGGTGAGAGTCCATTAAAACCCAATGTCTGTTCTCTGAATCTAAACAACAGTGTTAGAGCCGACAGCACTGTTGGCTGTTTCTTGTTAGCTTCTCTTGTCCTGAAACTGCCTTTTGTTCAATAAAGAACTTTCTTATGAATGTGGGGAAAACATCATTTTTTGTCTTTGTCTTTTAATCTTTGATATGCAGAGTCCTCCAGGGCATAGGCATAGGGAAGGAGAGTGGGGAGGTGGGGTACTTCTCTTCCTAGTTTAGAGTTTCTCAACCTCAGCACTATTAACATTTTGGGCTTGGATAATCCTTTGTTGTCAAGAGTTGTCCTGTGCATTGTAGGATGTTTAACAGCATTCCTGGCCTCTACTCACTAGATACCAGCAGCATCCTCCTTTGGTATGACAATCAAAAATATCTCCAGACACTGCCAGGTGCCCCGCCTGGGGAAAATTTCCCCCAGTTGAAAACTATGGTCCTAGTCTAAGAGCAGCACTAGCTTCTGCATGTCATGTTGCCATGGTAACTGAAGGGCAATCTCCATTACCTGACACAGACATGGTTCTGTTCTTTGTAACCAAAAGGTTTAACGAACTGGATCCCAACTTGTTATTACAAAAATGCCACCTTCTGGAAAATTCTCCTGTAGGGAAGAGATGTGTTTTCTGACCCACACCATCTTCCTTACACCATCTTTCTTATTTCACTTCCCTTTCACTCTTACATAAATCCTGGTTTGATTCTAGCCTTCCTTAGCAGATTTCAGTATCCCTTGTGGCCACAATCATCACTGATCGGTAACAACTGTTGTGGAATTTCCAATGGCAGTTGGAAAAAAAAAGTGAAAGTACTGATTTGTGCCTTCGTCCCATCACAAGCCATCAAATACTGATCCCTCATAATTTACCATATTTACCCAACGGTCCTTCTCTATTCAATGTTCTCATTTATATTTAAAACATAGAAGCTTTTCTCTTTTCAGCCCTTATCTTCCTTCAAGCTTCCGAGAGGGAAGAAATCCTCAAACTACCCAACCTCCTTTTACATTGGAGGCAGCTTTATTTGTTTATTTATTTAATATTCTGCCTCATTCCAAAAAAGGTTTTGAGGGGAATGAAGACATTGAATGGCATGGGTCAGTGAGAGAGCAACTGGAAACGACATTCCCCAAATCAACACTATTTTCTGAAACAATGTCAAGCCCTTACAAGGATGGGAAAAATAACGAAGTCACATACCGTGAAAGTCAAGGATTCTCTCTAAGGGAATAAGTGTCCTCGAGCTACTGTCCTCCCAGTACATTTGTGAGCTTAACAGTTTGGAATGTCAACAAGGAGGGTGATTGGGGGCAGAGGCCTGCAAGAGGCGTCATGGCTCACTCATTGATCAATGCAAGGAGAGGAGTCAAAGCTGGAAGCTGTTTGGAAAGAATAAGCAGACTAACCACTTTGAATCAACATGCAAGAGAGATTTCTCTTCCCCAGACATGGACAAATTACAACCAAGAATCCTGAACAAGCAGATCTCCTAAATATAATACACTACAGAAGAGGAGGCTGAACAATGAATGGTGAGACCCTGCGTTGTTTGTCTTTCAACCTCCCTCACTAGCCAACCTTCTAAATGTTCAGATGTTTGGTCACTTTATTTACAATAGTCTTCGAGACAAAATCTGGGCTTGAATTTTTCTATGCTGACTCATAGTGAAATAAAAGAAAAGAAAAGAAAAGAGAAGAGAAGAGAAGAGAAGAGAAGAGAAGAGAAAAGAAAAGAAAAGAAAAGAAAAGAAAAGAAAAAAGACAAGAGAAGAGGAAAGGAAGGGAAGGGAGAAAGAAAGAAAGAAAAAGAGAGGGAAGGAGGGAGGGAGGAAGGAAGGAAAAGGAAAAGGAAAAAGAAAAAGGAAAAAGGAAAAGGCAAAGCAAAGCAAAGATACCTAAAGAAAGAAGTGAAGGAACAGTATATAATGGGTCCAGCTGGGATTAGTCTGCCATGGTCTTTCAAAAGAGAAAGGAGAATTTTGGAAGCCAGCTTTTGGGTGGAAGGTCAATCCTCAGGGAAGGTTTTGACTCATCAGACCATATTAGACATCAGAAACCCTTGCCACAGGTTGCCCAGGATACCCTCAGTTATTAACATGCTTCAGAAAGATCTAAAAGTATAAACTTATAAAATCACAGGCACCCATTCTGCAGACTCTGCAGTCACTTCATCTGGGACAGAGAGGCCCATGAGCAGCCTATGTTTAGTGACACAAGCACCTTGGCCAAAAACAGGGCTGTAACCACAGGCACAGGCACAGGCCTGACAGACCAAAGACATGGAGAATGAGCATGGAGGTTGGGCTAGTCTAGAGCAGCACTGTGCAAGAGAAATACGATGCAAGCCACATACGAAATTTCACATTTTCTAGTAACCACATTTTTTAAAAAGTAAAATGAAATGGGGAAAGTGAATTTTAATATTTTACTTAACCCATTATATATAAAATATCATCACATGTCAACATGTAATCAAAATAGAAATACTTAATAGTTTACATTCTTTCATTCATACCTAGTCTTGGGAATATGATGTATATCATATGCCACATGTTGCTTACCACACATGGGGCTACTGACATGTTGGTCTAAAGAAACCACATACAAATTCTAATCTCTTAATACCCTAGGGTATCAGGATATGCCATGGTGTATCAGTGAAGTAACTCCAGAAACATGACCTGGAAACAACGTACAGTTACACACAGCAACAGAAGGAGAATTGGATCCCATCTCTGTGGTCAGCGAGTTGTGTGACTTTGGACAAGTCATACTATTTCTCTTTCCTTATCCGTCAACTGAGGCAGCTATGCTAGTTGATCTCCCAAGTACACCTGAAGTCTCAGATTTCCAAGGTCTCTGGGATTGTGAAATACATTGGTGATGGTTTCAAAGATATGTTCACTATGGGCTGGACTTAGTGACATGTTTCTAGTGAACAGGATATGGCAGAAGTTATAGGATGTCACTTCTGATACTAAGTTATAAAAAGATTGAGGCATTTGTGTTGGATTCTCTCTCTCCGTCATTCTCTTATTACTTGCTCTGGGGCAAGAGAGGTGCCATGCCACGAGGATATTCAGACAGTCTATGGGGTGGCTCAAGTTGTGAAGAACTGAGGCCTGTTACCATCCACATGAGTGAGCTTGGAGACAGATCATGTTGCAGCCAAGCCTTGAGGAGACTGAAACCAAGAGGACAGATTGACTATGACCTCATGACAGACCAAAACCCATAACCACCCAGTTAAGATATTCCTGGATTTCCAACCTACAAGAACTGAAATAAAGAAAAATATGTATTGTTTTAAGTTGCTACATTTGGGGAGATTTGTTGCACAGACACAGCTAGCTAACACAATACTCCTGGAATAGAAAAGACATGCCGAATGAACTAAAAAACAGATTGACTGCCAGTAGGACAGCAAAAAACCATCCTTTTCATCATGCATGAGCACTTCCAGGAAGCAGCAGTGGAACACAGAACCACCTATTGTAATAAGTAACAATAACTGGGCACTTTTGTGTACCAGGCACCGTTCCAAGCACTTTGTATGTCGTAACTCATTTAATCCTCACAATGACTTATGAGATGGGTAGTACTAATACTTCCATTTCACAGATAAGAAACAAGCACAGAACGGTTAAGTAACTTGCCCAGGATGACCAAGGTTGTAAAAGGTAAAACTATGGGGTGAACAATGATTATTTCTACCTCTCTGCTATAATGTCTCATACCTGAAATTAGGTGTGCTTCCTCCCGAGATAGTTGACAGAAAGAGGCACAGATACACAGTGAAAAGCCTTGAAATAATGACTTCCCCTGGGGAACAGGGTGTGGGTCCCAGGGCTCAACACCTACAGTTTGGGGATCTTGGCAGCAGCCACAATGATAACTTCTAGGGCATTCTGAGATGGGAAGATTAAGGAGGACTGATGTCATCTGAATTTGGAGGACTTGGTATTTGGGGGAATCAGATTTTCAGGTAGCAACAATGCGGAGTTGAGATGCTTTAAGGGCACAGCATGAAGGGACAGTGAGCAGAGCTGTTCTTTTAACTGGAAATGGAAAGGGGATGTTAAGCCACAGCAGATGACCCTGAAGTTCAAGGTTAGTAAGGATTTCCTGTCAGGGAAGGCTGTGAAATTTAAGCCTGTGGAGTTTCCTTCCCCAGAATTTCCCCTGTAAGGTTTTTAGACTGTAACACTGGAATAGGGCAAGCTCTATCAGAGAGGTTAGAAACATGATTTTGAGGACAGAGCTGTTTTGGAGCCCTTTAACTTTGTCATATGTGAGCTTCATAAACTCAGTTAGATGGCCGCCAGGCCTACCCTCTAAATTCCTCAACTGTAAAATGAGGATTTATAGCAATATCTGTATGTTATGAATGTTATTAATGATGGATACCTCAAGTTGACCTAAGTCAATTTGATCTTTCACAATTAGTACTTCTTTTAGTAATGTAGGTAGCTTTAATAATTAGAGGTAAGTGAGCCCATCACCCCTAATCACCCCATCAGTTACTATGTAATGAGAAAAGCAATTCTCAGAGAGAAATTTGCCCCAGGTACAGATATTTATTTGCAAGCGGATACTAAGTGCTAGAAATTCTTGACTTCTTTCTTTGGCAGAACAAAGGGTCTATAGACCCTTACCCAGAAAATTCACTTGAAATGGATGAAAAAATATTCCAGTAGCAGAACTGAGCCCAAGTCAGGCAAGCAATCTTTCTATAGACCGCTAGAATCAGGACCATTTCATATTCCTAAGCTGCAGATGCTATTCAGAAGTTTGCAGACTCTTGGACTCATCCACCGAGTTCATGCAAGGCAGGGAGCCCTGTATAGTATCCCCGCACAAGCCACAAACGGCTGGAACACAGTGGAACCCCAATTCCACTAGTGAAAAACTACTTTTATTAACCCAATACACTAATTTACCAGGGTTCTGATGTTTGCCAAAAATAAAGGGAGTTGCAGGGCTTATAGAATTTTTGAAGTACAGAGGTGTAATAGTAAACTGGATCTCAAAATGATAGCGTTTGCTGATTTTCATTGAATACTGACAACGTACTGATTTTAAGTCATTAACACGACATCCCTGAATGCAGAGCTAGAAAGAGATGGATATAACCAGCTGTCAGGAACTGGTTCAAGCCAGCTCCTGGACACCACTGAGGATGGTCTTATGACTTGAGTTTTCCAAATGCTGACTACTCTAGGCAACATTCAATGTTAACAAACGGCTTTGTGTTTGTTATCTAATGTTGCATAAGAATTACCACAAAACTTAGCTGCTCAAGACAACGCACATTTATTACCTGTTTCTGTGGCTCAGGAATCTCGGGATGACTTAGCTGGTATTCCTTTGCTTCAGGATCTCTTAGAAGGCTATGATCAATGTACTGGCTTCATTCACAGTCTCACTGGAAGGCTTGACTGAGGAGGGATCCACTCCCAAGCTCAATCTAGAAGGTGTGGGCCTCAGTTTTTTCTGGTAGTTAGCTACAGGCCGCCCACAGTTCCTAGCCGTGTGGATTTCTCCTGCTACGTCATCACATCCAGCATGGAAGAAAGCAGTGAGGGAGAGAGAGGGAGTGCTAGCAAGAGTGAAAGTAACGGAGAGATTGAAGTCATACTGTTTTGTAATCTAATGTCAGAAGCAATGTTCCTTCAATTTTCCCTATCCTTTTGTTAGAAGTCACAAACATTAAAAAATAGGGCTTTACACAAGGTATGAATACCAGTAGGTGGGAATCACTGAGAGCTATTTTTAAAACAACTAAGTTCCTACAGTACAGATGAAAATGACCCCTCAAATACATGTCACATTGTCCATGATCAAAGTATTTCAAATTAGATTATAAGCAATATGAACGAAGGCAATGCAGGCTAATTAATAAGCTCAGTAAATGTTCAACAACTCTCTTCTCTTTCTTGTCTCTATGGAATGGGTACACCGGAAAGGCAGAGCTACTGATTGCAACCCATAAGAGCTCCAATTTGGCCAATTAAGCACTAAAAACATTTGAAGCTCTTTAAAACACTTGCCCTCTTCTTTTCACTCCAGACTCACTGTTCCCTATTGCCTTATGTACAGCAGATGCCAGTCTGGTCCCTGCAAGATCTGCATCAGGGACCCCTTGACACTGACAACTGTAACCTGCAGATAAACCTCATTTGAACACTATTTTTTAATCTCGTCCCTTATAATAAGCCTATTTATCACTCAACAAACACTTCTCCAGTGTTTCTCATGTTCAAATGAGAACTAGGCAAGCCATTAAGACACAGAGCTGAATAAAATATAGCCCCTGGGCCTGGCCAAATGAGCTTTGTCTCATCTGATTTTTCATTTCAAACTCTGGTGTTCCAAAGATAGTCAATCTAGTGGGAGAAGCAATAGCAAAGGGCTGGGAAAATTCAGGAAACGAAACCTCACTCATTCTGTGAACAAAGGAGTCCTCCTCTTGAAGCTATGTAGAGTGACCCAGGAAGATCCTCAATGCATAGCCAGGCATCATCGATTGGAACAGTGGTTCTCAAAGCATGGTCCTAAACCATGAGCTTAACCACATTTGGGAAACTGTTAGAAATGCAAGTTCTTGGGATCCACCTCACACCTTCTGAATCAGTAATTCTGGGGGTGAGGCCCAGCAATTTGTGTATCACCAAGCTTGTATTACCAAGTGATTCTGATGGTTCCTCTAGTTTGAGAATCATTGCAATAGAGCATGCCAGAGCTGAAAGGTATAGGAGGGATCCTATGCTCAAATCCCTCACTATAGAGATGAAGACACTGAGGTGCCAAAAAGTGACACGACTGGTTAATTTCACCTAGCTAATGAGCAGCTGCCTCCCTCAAGCACAGGCATTCTGAGTCCTAAGATTTCAAGCAGGCCAGGGGCTGGGCTCCCTGTCAGCCCTGGGCTCCCGCCTAAACCCATTCCTTGGCTCCGAGTGTACCAAGCACCTCTGTCCAGTCATGCACGGCACGTCCTGCCAGGTCTGCAGGTGTGGTCCATGTACTCAGAGGTGTGCCACTGGAAGAGTTAAACAATTACCAACCCTTGCTGGCCTTCCTGCTCTTTAATGTCACATACCTGCCCCATTACCTGCAAAGGTGAGCTCAGACAGAGGCTGTGATCGCACACCTCCCTGGACACCTGCCAGTGTTGAGGAGTCTGAGATTGGGCTACTGGGCTGCCATCTTGTTTATACAATTAATGTTTGGACAATGAAATTGAACCTTCCTAACATACATAGAATGCAGGATCATGGTGAAGGGCACAGAATTCCTGGTATATCTGAGGTATAACCTTCTGAATCACCTTATGGAATGACCAGACCTCGCAAGACACATTATGTGAGTTGGGGAGCTGGTTGTAAATAAAATAACAAGAAGCAGTATTTAACAGTGCAAAAGGTCCCTTATTAAGTGATAAGAGGGACAGAGATTTTTAGCTCCATCCTTCCATATACATGGTGGCTGGGAAGAAAGAAATGAGAAGGAGGCCTTCTAGAATTTTTCCAAGGTCACTATTTCTACAAATGGGACTAGAGAACAATAATATAACTATAAAGCACATGTCCTGGATACTTCTTAAGTTATTTTTCAATCCTCAAGTCAGTTTCCAAACATATTTAGAAAGGACTGATCATGAGGGATAGAAGGAGGCAATGGATGGAGAGAAGCAAGGAATAGGTTATTTTGGGTCCAGAGCTACATGTTATTTACAAGTAAATTAAGAATTTAGGTAACATCACATAGAAATGACCTCTGAATTCACAAGTACCAGTTACAAATGTGGCAGTCTGTTTTGAACAGTGCTTCTCAACAGGAAGCAGGAGGGAGCTCGTGTTTCTGAACCCCAGAAGCAATTTAAAAATGCCATATAGTCCTCCTCCGGATATAGAATAAACCTCCTGGAGCTGGGAAGGGGGTCAGTTTTCCAGGTTATACTCATAGACAGTACCACCTAATCTCAGCACTCCCCCCCAATGCCCCTCCAGCTCCAAAAAGGGTACATGAAATGTGAGTATATAATTCATAGGAATTCTGAAAAGCTATGATACTAGATTGTGTTTCTGAAAGAGAGGAGCCAAATCTTAATCATCTCCAAATTCTTATACCCTAGAACAGAGGTATAAAGCGAATGGCCCCCTGCTATGTCTAGCCTCAGACTTGCTTTACATGATGTTGTATACACACTGCTTAACTTATTTTTAAAATAAAGTTTTTTAAAAAATAAAGTTTTGAATTAGCTACTGCAGCAGATCATATTTTTCAAAGATGATTGTAACACTATCTCCTGGCCCATATGCTCTTCTAGAATGTGACCTTGTCACTACTCCATCAAGGGGTAAAACCTTGAGGGGCGCCTGGGTGGCTCAGTCGTTAGGCGTCTGCCTTTGGCTCAGGGGGTGATCCCGGAGTTCTGGGATCGAGCCCCACATCAGGCTCCTCCGCTGGGAGCCTGCTTCTTCCTCTCCCACTCTCCCTACTTGTGTTCCCTCTCTCGCTGGCTGTCTCTCTCTCTGTCAATAAATAAAATCTTAAAAAAAAAAAAAAAGAGGTAAAACCCTGAATCTGGCTGAGTTTGTGACTACTTTGACCAATATAGTATGGCTGAAGTGATACTGCAGGACTTCTAAGACTAGGTCATAAAAGACCATGGAGCTTTCTTCTTGTTTGTGGGGACACTGGTACTTGAAACCCTGAGCTGCCATGGAATAAATCCCACTATCCTGAGGCTGTCATGATGTGAGGAAGTCAGGCCACATGGGGAAGCCACACGTACTTGCTCCAATTGGCAATTCTAGTCATCAGGTGTTCCCAACCCAAGAATTGGACATGTAAGTAAATGGGCCTTTAGAGATTCCAGCCCCCAGCCTCCCAGTCTTCCCAGCTGAGGCATCAGAGATGGTGGAGCCAAAACCAGACATTCTCCACTTTGCCTGTAAATGCTAGCCCAAAGCACCCATGAGAAGAACAAAATGGTTTTCTTGTAAATGGATAAGTTTTAAGTTAATTCCTTGTGCAGAAATAGTAAACAGAACAGTTTCCAACATTTATTCACAGAGCTTTCCATAACATTTCAGAGTTTTTTGAAAAATTGGGAGGATACGATAGATGGACTTCCTGCATCTCCAAAGCAAGAAGCTAGGTAGCAGACCCAGTGGCCAGTAGATGGGAAACACAGTCAAGGGACATGTACTCTCTAGTTTGGCACAGCTGTCATCCCGGACACCACGAACTAAGGTACAATGATATGAATTGTTAAACGCAGCCTCTTGTTTTTCTTACACAGAACTATATGCTTCAAAGTGGGTAAACAAAAGACAGAGAGGGCCTCAGTCTTTTACATCAGCACCTTCTTGCCTGGTTCCTGTAGGTGCTTTGAGTGTGCAACCCCTGCCCTAGAATACAATAGGCACATAATAAATATTTGTTGAATTTCGAAATCAACCCATCCTTCTTCTTGTGATTTTATATTTATTTCTGGATTCTGCTGATAAACATTTCATCTCCCATAGGTTTTAATGGCACTTCAGATATCCTTTTCATTCCCTCTCTGCCTCCCTTCCTTCCTTTCTTCCTTCCACACTTTCGCAGCTGCATCCCTGTTTGTGTATCATACCACTGCACACTGGCTGTCCGTTCATCTCCCATTCAGAATAGAGAATAATGAAAATAATAATTTTCAAAATGGAAAAGGCTTGTTCCCTAGCAGAAATTCCATTTTTGTTCATGGAGCACCTGCCTCAGAAGAATTTAGAGAGTTCCTGGGAATAGAGAAAACAAGGTCTCAGCCTGCACTCAGCAACCAGACTGAGAGCACTGGGCCAGCAACCTGGACCTCAACAAGTGTTTCACGTGACTTTTGTGCAGAGTGCAGTTTTAGAAATACATCCAGCCATTTTCAAGATGCTAAAATGGAAGGTAATTTCTGCCATCAAACCCTGGGATTGCAAAGACAGATCTGGTATGACCAGGATGATGGGTCCAGGGGACTACCTGAAGGTCAGAGAACATGCGGAGGTTGCACTGGGGTCCATGGTGAAAAGGAGGCGGCAAGACAATGGAAAGTTAGGTCAGGACCTTCAATAGCACAGACACAAAGAGATCAGCTGAGCAAAGCAGGCTTAGGAAGGATTCTGTATCATTGGTTTGTGAACCTGGACGGGGAGAACATTTCACCTTGTTTGTACTGATCTCCGAATGAAATGTAGTACTTCCTTTAATCCTGTGTAGAGGCAACAAACCCAAGTAGCATTAGCAGGACCCATGACTTTATACCAAAAGAAATCACAGATATTTTTATATTGTAGAGATATCTTACAGTGCCATTTTCACTTATCATTGCTTCAAAACTATGACAGTTTTTAGGTCCCTTGCTAGATCTTGCAATTTAACAGACTATTACAGAAACACATCTATTACAATACTGAAAATTTTTAAAAAATGATATACAATTAATTTCCTTTGTAATTCCAGATACTATATTCTATGGATTTAAAACATTTCTCAGGAAAAAGTCCACCGGCTTCACCAGACTATCAAAGATCCATGTACTTGAAGGCCTGGACTAAAGAAACAGGCAAACTATGGAGAAGCCAGCCTGGTGCTTACAAGTCTATCAAAAAGATCCAGGCTGCCACTTTCCACCTGTGCCTCTCAGAGGCAGGAGGGAGCTATGGAAGGTGACAGGGAGAGAAGGACCTTCCAGGTGCACTGAACATCCAAGCCATTCCTCCTTGGTGCCTGATGGTATAGACTGCAGCCTGTACCCTGTGGCTATTGCTCTGCGTACAGAAACCACAGTGCCAGGCCTAGACTGGAACATGCGAAGCTGAGGGTCCATCTTCTCCTGGAGACTGGACCAACCGTCCAGCCTCACACCTGCATATCTCTAGACTTGCAACCCACCTCTGGCCACTTAGCCAGACACTCTTCTTAGGCAGCATTGGAAGCACCACATTTCCACAGGCTGGAATGCAATAGTCACACTTGTTGACAAGCAAAAGATGAGATCCTTCACAGAGGTCCTAAGAAGGGCATGCAAACCTCATATTAAGAAAAGCAATTCTCCATTCCAAGCTGATGGGCCAGCACTGTGCGAAGCCATCTACTCCCCTTCACAAAAAACCTACAGAGCTGGGTTTTTTTCCAATGTCCATGTTAATATCTCTGCTTTCCAGATGAAGAAAAAGAGGCTTGGCAAGGTCAATCACTGTATAATAATAATATCTGTTACTATTATCTATTAATACTATTATTAATACTTAATTATGGATTACGAGTATTAATGTGGATGCTATTCTTAACTCCCATTACTGTTTCATATAGTATTGATCAATCATAATTATTAATTACAAATAATATGCACAACAGCTAATAGTAATAAGAACAATAATAAGAATATTGCATCTTGCCATGTACCAGACCACGGACTGTGCATTGTCCATGGCTCATTTCCTCATATAATCTTTATACAAGCTTCTATTATTATGGTTGTTTTATAGATGAAGAAATCAGGGACTGAAGAAGGTGTCCAAAGTCCCACAGAGGAACTGGCTATTTCCTTTGAAGATCTGAATCCAGGCTTCTGACAGAAAGTTCATGTTCTCTTCCTTGTATCAGGGGCTTCTGGTCCTCACTGTACCACTTACATTAGACATACAGATTCTCTGCTAATTGGTATTATGGAAACTTCCAGGAAAAGGGGGGGGGTCTCAACATCTCAGAACTGTGGTGCCACTGGAGCAGTTTCTTGCAGACCTCCCTTTAATGTCCCCCAGGTCTTCTGCAACTTGAGTCAGTGCTAAGCAAAAGCCACAAAGAGAGTCCCAGGAGGTGTGGTGTGACCAGGAATAAACACAGGCAGGGAACATTTGAACCAAAACGCACTGAAACTTGACAACCAGGACATGCCAGGACACGCCAGCTTATGGCTCATAACTCTTACTGTGAACATTCACAGTCACTTCGTTAAAACAATACTGCTAATAATACCACCTGCTGACACTATTGGGGTTCTCTGGTATTGGGGGTACAGCACACTGCAAACATCACTGCAGGGAAAGGGCTGTGAAGCCACAGGCAAATAGACATTTTCTTGCTCTTCAAGGGAGGAGATGCGGGGTAGGGTTAAGGGGTGGAATTTCCCTGGCTCATTCCATGACGCCAAGACCAAGGTTAGAAATGAACTGAACCACCTTGTAAAAAGCATTATATATAAAGTCATCTGTTTACCTCAGTCGCTGCTGTCACAAGCCCCATGTTCCTATCAAGGGTTGAAAGCAAACACTGTAAGCGGCTAAAAGAACAACATCGTTTCTGATTCTCTCCTAAGACCTGATTCACTTACAAAATGGGCTTATGAACTTAAAATTATGGGAGAGGAGGAGGGAAGGGAAAGACAAGAACCCTTTTATTTAGCATCTTATTCACAATGAAAATTGGCACAGAAGCCAACCACATACATTAACATAGCTTGGGCAAGTTTAAAGCTTATGAATACATTTCTGTGGAAAAATGTGAATATGGAAAATCCCCTCTCTTATTTTGCCCTTTCCAAAAAAGCAATGAGTTCTGGGCTCAATGTGTATCCGTAACCTCACTTAGACACTGGGAAACGCCAAGTGGGACTAAACTGGGGGAGTCTGGGGTCTCAAGTGAGCCAAGGATCTGCTACCTTGGAACCAGAAAAGGAGGAGGGAGAAGGCTTACGATTCACTCACCAGTAAGGTTTCATCATAAATCACAGAGGAGGAGCCCAAGTAGAACAGGCGGACGTTCTCAGCGTCTCTCTGGTGATACGCATGTCTGCTGGAGAAGATTCATTATTATTAGAAGAGGGGGTGAGATCTCTTTCCAATCTTGCTCAAAATACACCAATTAAAAAGGGGAATTATAAAGAACAATACACAGCAATAACCAGGAGTCTGAGCTGGTGATCTTGTCACTGAGTTTTATTCATACAGGTTTTCCTCAGGGACCCTTTAAGTATTTAGAAACACAAAGTAATTCATCCTCCTGAAGACTGGCTTGAGGGTTGAGGCTTCTGCTGCCCTTTCCTTTTGTTTCAGTCATTTTGCAGGCACTAGTAGATGTTTTGCCTGACAGGTTCCCTGGAGAATATGGGATGTAAACTATTCACGCACAGACAGGGGAAAACAGATTGGAGATAAACAGGCTAAGGAAATTGTTCACAACTGCAGAGTACCATGTATCAGCGTATCTGTCTGCTATCCCTCCATCCATCCACCCAATAAATATTTATTGACAGCCCAAAGGGCATTCCCCTCTGCACACGCAACGGTCTATAGAAGCCCTGGGGAAATAGAATTCCTGAAACTCATCTTCACTGCTCAGCTTAGAGAACCAGAGCAGTGTTGGTGCTGGTGGAAACAGCGTGGAAACAGCATGCAAAGGCTGTAAAGTGGGAAAGAGATCATTTATGAACTAAGCGGAATTCTGAGTTAAATGCGTATGCAACCACTTTGCTAGAAATGGTCAAATAAGAAAACTTAATGATTAGAAAACAACCATGGACACATTTCTAGGAAGCATTCAGCAAGTATTTATTGAGTACCTACTATGTGGCAAACTCTGTACTAGGCCCTGGGAAGAACACAGGCAGGCTCTTTGTCTGCTCCCAGCACTCCCAGTCCAGCTGTGAAGGCAGACAGGAAACCATGTGGCAAGTGCTGCAGGCTCGGTGAGAGCTGAGGACGGAGCACAAGACTGGTCTGCAGGCTCAGAGAAAAAAGGCCTTGCTGTGGGAACCAGGTTCTGAGAAAATGTCCCAAGGCCAGTGTGGGTGGCGTGGCTGGTCATCTAAAGCCTTGCAGGCAATGCTGAAGGCAACATAAAGTCATTTAGGGTTTAAAACAGGGTAGATACTATCATGTTTGCTTTTAAAACTATGCTTCTGGGAATGGAATGGCCTGTGGTGGCAAATGGTAGGAGGGAGACCACTACGGCAGAAATTCAGGCAGGGTGACAGTAGCACATGAATTAGGACCTTTCAGGTAGAGACGGAAAAAATGAGAGGTGGGCTTAAAACTATAGAGGAAAAACCACTGCAGGAGAGGAAATCAGAACCTCTCCTTGGAAAGCAAAGGAATGGGAGAGGAAGGAAATGCCTCTGCTCTGAGTGGTTAATGGCGACGTCGTGGATATTACAAGGGTCAAAGTGGGAATGGAGGAAGGCCCTCCAAGCTCTGGCAGGCCCATGCCAGCAGACAGGTGGTTGTGGATAGACTGTTCTTGAGACCAGCTCCTCACCCAGCTTAGCTACAGGGACAGAAGAGTTGAACTGAACTAGCTCCCAGAATGTCAGATACATCTCTACTCATTCTCCTCTTTCATAGGAAAGGCTAGATTTTTCCATTTTTTCTGTGCTATGACATTTTCAGGCCTAAAATCCAAAAATTGAAGGAAAGGACAAGTTTTTGATATTTGGTATTACAGTTTCTCAGACACATTTAGAATAAAATTCAGCAATCACAGAAATGAATCAATATTAAATATTAAATTTCAAAAATATTAAAATATGAAAACTATTTTCAATCTAATTTTTGGAAATTGCAAAATAAGAGACTGGTGGCCTGAATTCACAGTGCTATTCCCTCTAGCCCAAACCACATACCCTTATCTTTTTGGAGATCAAGATTTCCCTTGCATGCACTTGGGAATATGTGACAGTTACCCCTGCTCACACTTGAGGTGTCACTCTCTGCCTGCAGGTCACTTATCACTGCATTGATAGCCATAAGTCAGCAATTACCTTGGACTTTATGTTAATAAGCTTTATAAATTACTAATCAGAGTCCTTTAAATGATTAGGAAGTTGGGCCTGGATATCATATCATATGAATTTGTCACAACTTACTCAACTTAGTGTCTTAATTTGGCAAGTGATTTTTAAGTAGACGAAGTGACATTTTGTCAATTTGTTATTCAAAGGACAACTCTGAACATAACTTCTAATAGCAAAATGGACCAAGAACCTTAAAAGTAAATAATGATAATAATATGTTTATATATCTCATAAATACTTCCAAATATCCTAGGTTGCTTTTGTGTGTGTGGGGGGGGGGAGGAGGTGGTTATGGAATGAAGGTAGGCATGCAGAGAATAGAAGGTGGTTCTTGTTATTTTTCAAAACCAGTTCATCTTTTCTAATGAGTCATATCTCTGTGTCTAAGCCAAGTCCTTCCATGTCCCCACTGGCCTCAGCTTTGGGAATCCTGGGTGTGACTCATGGGTCATGATCCTGAAGACAGAGCCCTATATTTCTCCAAAAACAATTTAGGCCCCTCCGCCTGTGATGCAATGATACAACTCCATATAAATCAGTAGGAGCTTTTATGGGTTGACTAATATGTTAACACCCTGTGATCCAGAAATGGAATTGCCTAAACTTTTTTTTAGGCTGGGTCATATAAATTGTGTCTCAGGTAGTGTTCTAGAGTTTTCAATGTCTTCCAAGATGATGTGGCAGATTAGGACATGATTAGGACAACAAATGGATGATTAATATGCATGACTCTGTGCAACTCTTAACCACTTTTTGTTAGAAAGAGATCAATTCCTTTGCATTTATGTTGGCTCTTAATTTTATGCCATCATTCTTAGAACAGCAAAAACTGCCCCTAGTCCCCAGGATAGGGACAAGAAATCATAATATTTGACCTTCATGACTTATAAACACAATACCATTCAGCCTTATTTGAAGAACTGAATGAATTCAATTCCTAATTATACTTTTTTTCTTAACATTTAAATTTAGCTTTGCAAAAGTTGTCACCCATCGAGTCTACAAGCTGCAAGAACCACTTTTTGCCATCTTAATAAGTTCCACCAGAAGCCAACTAATCTTATTCAGAAAAAAAGATAACACTGTTTGTGAGAAAAACCGAAACAATCTTTTTTAAAAATCAAGTTCTTTTCAATTCAATGTATCTGTTATTAAAAGATATGGTTTTAAAACCAACCTGGAATGGCAAATGTGTGTTTTATCTGAACCACCTGGTCACTGCCTGGAGTACTGGATTGAAAAATATACTGGTTCTGAGGAGAAATGATCACCTTGGTAATAATATCTGCCGTAGGCTCAGAATTGGGGAATAGTGGTGTTAATGCTATCTATTTGCCGTCCATACCCTACTTCCTAAGCCAGAATACTAAAAATTATTTTACTGTAAATAAGATGAAACACAATATTGAGAAAACACATTATCTGATCTATTCCCATTACCATAAGTACTCTGTAGCTTCCCTCACTCAAGAAAGCCCTATTACCAACATCGGCGAGGCTGACCAGTGAAGAACATCCTCACACCAGACAGGCAAGCTCCTCCTTCCCCCTGGCGTCGCCATTCATCATATTCCAATGACTTTCTAATGTTTATTCTTCAGACCAAGAATCTTCCCTGAGTGCTAGATTTTCCATCATTTGTTAGACCTTTTCATCTCAAACATGAAAAACCAAAACCAAAACCAAAACAAAAACACCAGCAACAAACTCTTACTCTAAAAAGATTCCTCTTTGTACATTTTGTATTCCATTAATGGCATTATTATGAATCCAGACTAGACCCTCAAAGTCATTCCTCTTTTTCTTTCACCCAATCTATACAATCACCCACCAAATCCTTGCAATTTTAAACTTGCCTGCTATCTCTATCTTAACCTAACATCTTTTCCTCAGGTATTGTTTTTTTATAGCTGCATAACAGATTACCAAAAAATTAAGCAGTTTAAAATAACACAATTTATTATCTCATGGTTTTCTTGGTAAGAAGTCTGGGTTAGCTGACTTCTCTGATCAGAGTCTCACCGGCTACTTTCTCATCTGAAGGCTCTGGGGAAATATCTGCTCCCAAGCTCTTTCAGGCTGTTGACAAAATCTAGTTCCTTACAGTTGTAGAACTGAGATCCCATTTCCCTGCTGGTAGTCAAGTTGGTGGCTGCTTTCAGCTCTTGGAGGCCCACATACCAAGCTCTATAGGGTCCTTCCATATTTAAAGCTAGCAATGTGGTATCTCCCTCATATCAAACCCCTCTCACAGTTTGAATCTCTCTCACCAGGAAGATCCCAGTTCCTTTTTAGGACTCATTTGATTAGGTCAGGCTCATTCAAGATAATCTCCTTTTCTTAAAGTCAACTAATTTGGGACCTTAACTGTCTCTGCAAAACCCCTTCACAGCAGCACTGAGATAAATGCTTGATAGAATATTGGGAGAAGGCTGTGTGTACCAGGGCATGTGTTGTAGAGATTATGAGAGGAGTCCTGCCTTCTACATTTTCCATGGCCCACCACTTTAGCTGAGGCCCTAAGAATCTCTGTATAGATCATTACAATAACCATTTGACTGTCTTTAAGTGAATTCTCCCAAAAGCAGAACTTGAGATAATGACACAAGTCTCAGCAGTTAACCCAGGAAACACTCGTGGGGAAGTAAGGAAGTGAAACAGAAAAGGAAGAAAACCAATACAAAGTACTTTAGCAACTAGGGCTCATTCCTGATGGGAGGGGGAGGAAGCTGGGGTATTTATCTTCCAATTCTCACCATTATTGCTCTAGAGCCATTCCTACTTGCTCCATAAAGGCTCTCTGAAATTTCTGCTTCTTGTCTAAAACACAGATCTGATCCCATCACTTCACTTTTTAAAGTGTTATTAGAAAATATTGTGCTCTTTCATACTTCCATCAACCTTGCTCAATGTAAAATGTTTTTCCTTCCAGAGAAACTCCTATAAAATACTTGATTAGAGATCTATTTCCTCTGAGCACCATCCTGACACTTCTGCCTCAACAGTATTTATCACTGTTACTGCTTATATCTCAGGGCCTGCTGCATAGGAAGTCCTTCTGGAATAAATGCATTCAAAAATCATGAATAAATGCAACAATATTAGATCATGTTCTTTTTGTATAAAGAACAGTAACAAGATTTCTTTTTGCTTTAGACTTCCATATATGGTATTGTAATTGGTTTCAGATATGCATACATGTAGGTAGATAGAAAAACAAAGAGATAGACAAGTAGAGATGGACAGAGAAGCAGCTGTGAATAGACAGATACGTAGATAAAACAGAAATAGTAATTTTTGATATTTTGGGATTCAACACAAGAGTTAGCTGGTCAATGTGCCCTTGGGACTAGTTTGTTATTGTTATTGTTGTTGTTTAACTCTATAAAAAATGTATATATTTAAGGTGAACAACTTAATGTTTTAATATACATAAGCACTGTGAAATGATCACCACAATCAAGCTAATTAACATATCCATCACCTCACATAATATTAGGTGTGTGTATGGTAAGAACTTTTAAAATCTACCCTTTTAGCAAATTTCAAGTGTATAACACAGTATTGTTAACTAGACATGTTGTGCATTAGATCTCCAGAACTTATTCATCTTGTATAACTGAAACTTTGTACCCTTTGGCCAATATCTCCCCACTTCTTCCTCCCCTCAACCCCTGGCAACCATGATTCTATTCTGTGCTGCTATGAGTTCAAATATTTTATCATATTATTTATTTATTTATTTTTTTAGTGAGCTCTACTCTCAATGTGGGGCTTGAACTCACAATCCCAAGATCAAGAGTCACATGTTCTACCTACTGAGCCATCCAGGCAGTCCAAGTTCAACTATTTCGGATTCTCCATGTAAGTGAGATCATGCAGTATTTGTCAGAATTCTGTGACTGGCTTATTTCATTTAGCCTAATGCCCTCCAGGCTCATCTGTATTGTCACAAATAGCAGGATTTCCTTCTTTTTTAAGGCTGAATAATATTCCAACGTATGTTCCACAATTTCCTTATCTATAATTTCTCAATGGACATTTTGGTTTGTTTCCTTTGCTGTGCAGAAGCTTTTTACTTTGATGCAATCCCACTTTTTTTTTTTTTTTTTTGCCTGTGCTTTTGGGGTTCTTTCCAAAAAATCACTGCCTAGACCAATATCAAGAAGCTTTTACCTATGTTTTCTTCTAGTAGTTTTACTTTTCAGGTCTTCTGTTTAAATCTTCAATCCATTTTGCGTTGATTCTTGTATGTAGTATGAAATAAGGGTCCAATTTTATTCTTCTGTATGTGGATATCCAGTTTTCCCAGCACCACTTATTGAAGAGACTGTTCTTTCCCCATTGTTTTTGGCATCCCTCTTGAAAATTAGTTGACCACAAATGTGTGGATTATATTCTGTACTCCTTACTCTGTTCGATTGGTCTATATGCCTGTTTTTATGCCAGTGCCATCCTGTTTTGGTTACTATAGATCTGTAATATAACTTGAAGTCTGGAATTGTGATACCTCCAAGTTTTTTCTTTTTCAAGACTGTGTTGGCTATTCAGGGTCTTTTGTGGTTCCATACAAATTTTAGGACTGCTTGCTCTAGCTCTTGAAAAATCGTTTAAAATCAGGAAGTATGATGCCTCCAGCTTTGTTCTTCTTCCTCAAGAGCACCTTAGCTAGTTGGGATCATTTGTGGCTCCATACGAATTGCAGGATTGTTTTTTCTATTTCTGTAAAGAATGCCAGTAGGATTTTGATAGGGTCGCATTGAATCTATAATCACTTTGGCTTGCATGGACATTTTAACAATATTAATATTTCCAATCCATGAAAATGGAATGTCTTTCCATTTGTCTGTCTCCTTTAATTTCCTTCATTTATGTTTTATAGTTTTCGGTGTGCAAATCTTTTACCTCTTTAAGTATATTCCTAATATTTCATTCTTTTGTTGCTATTACAAATGGGATTGTTTTCTTAATTTCCTTTTCAGATAGTTCAATGTTTTTATATAGAAATGTCACTGATTTTTGTATGGTGATACTGTATTCTGCAACTTGGGTCTGGTTCTAAAGCGGAAGGTCTTGTAGACGTCAGGGATGGATAAGCAATGCCAAATTTTCAAGTTTATGTATAGAATAGCCCTTTTCTTTTGAGAAAGAACCTTGTTCAACATATCTTCATGTGTTTTCTCTCCCCCCTTCTTCCTAGACCAAGTATTTGGAAGTTTATTGACAAATGTATTTGACTTACTGAAAAGGCTACATTACTTAAAAATTCAGTTTTATTCTCTGAAGCTCAGTACACATTGTAAAGTAGATAGAAGTAATTTCTATTAGGCCATATGAAGACATTTAAAATCACATAGAGCCTAGAAAGCAAAAGACGTATTTTAACCAAAAATGTCTTATACTTATACTGCCACTAAAAATGAACTCATGGACTTAGAAATTTGAGGTACATAGTTGGAATTCCTTTTGTTTCCCTTGAGTGTTTCTTGGTTCCAGAAAACTGCCTATTCTAGAATATATTTCTCTTACTTGAAACTGTCCTTTTAATAACTGTTACTGGGCTCCTACTATATGCTAAGCATTGTGCTATGCTGTTGAGATTTCAAGAATAATAAGATTGAAAAAAATACATGGAAGAAGAAATATTACTTGTCTTAATAAATATTACTTTGTCTCATAATAAATAATACTTTATCTCAATAAATACTATACCCAACAGGCCCAGATTTTTCAAAATTCAAATAATGGGGTTTTACTCTTAGCTGCTAACAGTATCTTTTTAGATTTCGGATAATTAGCAAGCCAATGTTCACAATTCAATAAGAATACTTCCCAGGGTGAAACAGGCAAGATCAAGGTCTTTCAGAGTTCAAGAGAAGCTTAAGATATATCCTTTAAGTTCCTATAATATTAAAAAATGAAGAAATGTTAGCATCTGACTTAAAAAATCGCAAAATATTTTAGATATTTACCTTGAACACGGTAACACTTTTAATTTTAAAATACAATGTAATATAATTGTGATAGTTATAAAATTAGCATATATACTCACAAAAAAATATTATTTTATGGTTCATTAGAGATTGCATGTTTCAGTGAAAGGACGCAAGTTTGATGTTGCAGGATGGACATCTATGGATTCATCTTTGACCTCTATAACAGCACACTTGTGTATACAACTTCATTTAAAGAAAATGTAAAAAATCTTATTTATAAATTAATTTGAATATGGAAAGTATAACTGTGAGGTCACACTGAAGGGGCCTAGTGACATACCCTGGTCAAAAGGGAAAAGTGGCTGGTATTCTGGAGTTGTCACCACCGACAACCCTGGCATACATGAGGAGTATTTTACTCAGAAATGTTCCCTGTCTTTAAGAGTTAAGACAAACCTCCCTCTCTGCATTCCCTCTTCTCACCTGTAAACCAAAATCCTTCCTGCCATTAATCATAACAAGCCCTTTTGATGTAAATAGCAAGTATTCTATTACCACCTATAAAACAATATCCTTGATCTATGACATATAAGGGTGACTCCCAATCAGAGGAGAATGGTAATACTAGAGCTGGGAGAAATCAGACGGGGATCTGGAAATGAAATAAGGAAGGAAAGGAGGGAGGGAAAGAAAATGGAGGATAAGCGGAAAGAAGAAAGGAAGGAAGGGAAGGAAGAAAGGAAAAAAGGCAAGCAGGCAGAGAGGAAGGAAGGAAAGAGGAAGAAGAAAACGATCATATTTTTCAAGGAAGAAAGAACAGGAGACCTTGTCTAACATGGCAAAAGCAGAAAGGTGCAAAATCTCCAGGGCCTTTCCAACACAGACATTGAACCTCGGGCTCTAGCCCTTCCCAACAATGAAACGATAGGAGAATTCAGGACCCGGGCACTGCTCCGGCATAACTGTGGACAGATTTTCCCCCATATGTTTACAGAATTCCGAAAGTACAGAAATAGCTGTTGAGCTCTAAGCAGTTTTTGTAAAACTACCCTAGCTCAGAGATGTTTTCATTCTACCCTGGGGACTCTTTGGTGAAATCTAAATAAGTGGAAATGTTCAGCTACTTTGGAGTTTTCCTTGTGCTAAATAATATTCTGTAGATTGGATTAAAAGGAGGAAAAAAGTAGATATTTTCAAATTCACATAAATCAAAATGGCTGAATGTTTAAAACAAACAAAAAAGTGCCCTCAGGCTAAAACCCATTATGGAAATTCTTAGCCAAAAGGGATAATTTATTAGATCATTTCTAATGAGCACAACATGCAAATGAAAACTGGTGTCCCTGACCTCAGCTACCGCAAACACTATGATGTTTTCTATTTATAAAAACGATCACAATAAGGTTTGCGGAGGGCCCACGGCAGGAGGAACAGGACAAGGGTCCACAAAAATCCTGCCTGGTCAACGCTGACTGCAGCGATAGTGGGCTACACAGTGTGCCAACCGTGGGTAACTTTTCTTTCTCTCGTGATTATACTCATTAACTTCACTGGTTCTTAGGGATTATTTTTTAAATTAATTAAGTCACAAAAGCACAATGAGAACAACCCTGTTCACCTGATTAGCTCCCACTCATTCTTCAGATAGCAGCTCAAACAATACTTCCCCAGAGACACTTTCTCTGACCATAAACTCCCAACAAAATCAAGCTAAATATTATATATTATAGCCCCTAATCAGTTTCTGTCTCTCCTTAGAATGGAATCCCCGGAAGAGCAGAAACAATGTCTATTACACTCACCATGACAGCCCCATGCTGAATCTTTAGTGGAGACTCAGCAAACATTTACTGAATGAATGAACGAAGAAAAGAAAACTATCCTTAATTTCTAAATAACACAATTGCATTGTTAGGAAGATTTTGACTACAAGTAACACAATATATAACTGAACCTCATAAGATGTCCAGAGGCAGATGTTTCCAGAGCAGGTTAATTGAGCACCCCAACCATGTCAGGGCACTGAGTCTACTTCACTGTCAGTCTCTTGGTTTTCTCTTCATCATCACAAGATGGGTGCCACAATTATGAGCACATATCATCACAAAAGTGGGTTTATTTTTTTTATTTTTATTATATTATGTTAGTCATCATACCGTACATCCCTGTGGGTTTAAACCCAGTAAATATAAAAAGAAGGGATCACGTCTCAAACATCAGTCTCTTACTAAGGATGAAAATTCTCAGAGATCTACCGAAGAGACTTGTCCCTCAGTTGCCACTGGCCAGGATATGTCACATGCCCTTAGATTACCTGCAAGGAAGGCTGTGAGAACATGTGTCTGGCATTTTCCATATCTATAATAAGGGGAGGTATCTGTGAGCAAAAAGAAAGGATTGACAAGTGTCTACTACGTAGCAATCGAGACTCCGCCAGAGGGACTTACGATTGTATTCTTTACTCACCATTATTTTTTTAAATATATAATTAAAATATGAGCCCTGTTATACCATAAGCACATAGGAAGAACATGTTCTGCACATAGCTTCTCCTGGTCCAAAGAGGCAGAAAAGCAGGAGAATCCAAAAATGCTTCATGAATAATGACATCCAATGTCTGATAAGAAAAGAACCCTGTCAGGGTGCCACCTGGCTGGCTCAGTTGGTAGAACACGCAACTCCTGATCTCAGGGTTGTTGAGTTTGAGCCCCATGTTGGGTGTAGAGATTACTTAAAAACAGAATCTTAAAAAAAACAAAAAAAAGAACCGTATCAACATGATGACCTTAAAGATTATTCTGAACTCCTATTACGTCAGAGAAATGTACCAGAAATGTATCCTGTTTCATCTTGCCATCCGTAGGCTAATGTTATTTAACTGATGGTTGCTGCCCATTAGTGGCTGTCATTATAGCAAAATGGTTTTGCTGGATCTGGAGAAGTAGTACACACCATGCTCTTGTCAATTCTTTTACTCCCGAGAAATGTAAAAGCTGCTCTCAAGTACCTACCAGATCAACCAAACACTCAATGAGCACCATTAAGTAGACATTGTTCGGGGACCCAAAAGGATCACAGGCTGCTTGGCATTAGGTATAGCATCCGATGTATCTTTACAAGTGTACTAAAACTCAAGGTTACTGAGAAGTCAAAAGATGCAAAGACTCGATTTATGTTATAACTGGAACACAGGCTTTTATGTAAGTACAGATACTAGGGACTTCCTCTGTCCTGTTAGCTCTACTTCTAAACCTAGTGCAAAAATGCCTCAATTAGCTGCAAGTGCTGAAATACTCCATTTCAGCTTTGTTGGCAGGAATCTGACATACCTGGGAACAGAAGCCAGCCTGTACCATTGACTTGGAGATGAAGGATGAATTTTTTTCTTCAACTCAGAAAGGTAGGAACATGAAGGTCCCACTCGAGGTTTTCCGAGACCCAGAAGATTGGAACAGTGACCCCACTGTTCTTTGGAATCATTAAGCAGATCTGGCTAATTCAACCATCAGTTGAAGCTCAAACTAGTATTGTCAGAGTGCTGCAATTATCAACTCTCCTCAGTAGGCGACATCTTTACACATCACGTCCCTTGGGATCATCTGAAATTTTGAGCAGGTAAGAGGGGCAACTCCCTGGAAAATCTGCCTGGTGATTTGGTATTATAGGATTCATGGTCTATTTTTTGGCTCTTTCTCAGGAAAAAAATGTCAACTGTGTTATTTAGGCTTTTTTTCCCTTTTTATTTAGGCTTTTTAGCTGCATCATTACCTACTATACTTTATCTTGTCTTAAACTCATTTCCCGTATTTTGCAACCCTTGTTGTTTTCAAAAATTTAAAACCTTACTTCTCAATGAACACCCTCCCTTTTCCTCCCATCCTGCATGGCTCCATACACACGTCCCCTCCCCCATTTCCAGTGATTTGTATGCTGTTCTATGACTGTGATGGATGAGCCTCTCAGAATATTTAACAGAGATACCAGTGAAGGTTGGTTCGTCCACGCGTATATATATTAGAGATGGCAGTATTCCTTTTGAGAAATTTAGAAAAGGTTTAATTTTGAGGACTTGGACCTTCCCATAGTCACTGAAAATGTCCAACAAAATTGAGAAGTATTTAGGACACATTAAAAAAAAAGCCAGACAAAAGTGTGGAGTATGTTTCCTCATGGTGTACAAATGCCATATGCAACAAAACCAACTGAGGAGCTTGTTTTTAAAATGTAGATTCTTGGTCTTCTTCTTAAATGTACTAATTCAAGCTCACATTGGGTGAGATTTCAAAATACAGGCTTTTGAAATTCTTTTGTCTCCTTCTCAAGGTGATTCTTACCCATTGTTGGAGAACTGCTAGCATAAGGCTTTTCAGGTCTATCAACTTCCTTGATTCATCAATCAATCTGAAACAAAGGAGGTGAACGGATAATCAAAAGGAGGCCAAAGAAAGGTATTCCTAGATACAAGTCTTGTCATGGCTGTCACTCAAAGCAACTTGTGCCATGGGCTTCTCTGGCAAACCAGGAAGCCAGTAATACACTCCTTCTCAGGTTCATTTTTTCCCCCAAAAGTGTTAAATAAAATACATATGATTATGAAGAAAATGAATTACATTAAAGTATAATTCTATCTATGGATACCTTTGGGATCTGTGAATACCAGATTAGAATCCTTGAAACAAGGGACAAAGGAATCCAACTATCAGAACCTGCTAAGCGGGAATGACAGATCAGATTTGGTTAGACGCTATCTGATGCTTGCAGTCTAATTGAGGATTAGTTGCAGCAGGAGACTCTAAAAATGCTTAAGAGAGAAGAGTCATTAAAGTTGATAACAAAAGTGTTTAAGGACAGAATCCATACGAAAAGGATAAAATGTATACCCTATTCTCCTCTGTCTTCCATCTCTCTCTTTATACTTCCCCTCAGCCTATACAAATGGAAAATACTCCTCTATTCTAAAATCCATACCTTGGTCCTACATCTCCCTCTAGCTATCATGATACCTCTCCTTTTTTTCTTAGCAAGGCATCTAGAAAAGTTGTCCGCACTTTACTCTTCTCTCACCTATAATCTGCTTTCTGTCCCCATTTCACCATTGCTGTTGTTTCTGCCAAAGCCACCAGCATCTGACACTGTTGACCACTCCCTCCACTTACAGTTTACTAATTTAACTTCCTAGTTACTCTTTTCCTGGTTTTCTCACTGCTACAATGTTCCTTTTCAGTCTCTCCTCCATGGGTTCCTATTTCTCCATTATCCCAAAAATGTGTCTCATCACTAGCTTCTGTCCTCAATCCTCTTTCCTTCAGTTTCCTTCAAACTTTATCTGTCCCACCTCCTGATTCCCACATACTGCCTTATTTTAGGCCTCCATCTTTATTACCAATTATTTATTGCAATTATTTATTGCCTCCCTGTCCTCAGTTTCCTTTCCAATCTATTCCTACCCACTCTCAAGGAAGAGGTATTTCTCCTTTGGAGTTGACCCTTCCCTTGGTTTTCAAAGCATTGTTTGCCCTAGTTTTCCTTCCAAATATCCTCTTGGAAGCCACTCCTATGTAGGTGAGGTATCTCTCTGTGTGTCTCTGGAGTACTCTGAAACCTAGCAATGCTCTCAAAATCGTCCCATCAATGATCTCCCCTTCTAGACTATGGGCTCCAGGAGGGTTCACAGGACTTAGCCTGAGCCCTCTACGTCTCTCCTCCCATCACATATGAAGAGAGGTTCAAAAATTCCTCCTCAAATTAAGACAATTACCTTAAGGAAGGAAAACCAAAGCACTGATTTTTAAAATGAAAAACAAACAAACTGGAATAACCATAAGCTCTATCACTCATTCTCTGCCTCTTTGGACAGTAAATGCTGTAAGAATGTTATGGTATACCACAATAAAGGACATGGTAGGAATAAAGAGATGGTTAATCCTATTTTCCATATCATATCTTCCTTTTAGACGTGGCCAAATAAAAAACCCCTGAATCTCCTTCCAGCAGATGACTGACAGACTAGATTCACCTCATTTATTCACCTTTTCATTCATTCAACACATAATTTTGAGTGGCTACCACATGCCAATATGTAAGGCAACAAAGATTCGGTGGTAAAGAAATGTTCTCAGTTCTACCCTCATGAAACAACAAGCATAATGAGAGAGCTAGATAATAAATAAATCCATGCTTTTATAAGCTGTGATAAGTGCAAAATGGAAAACCTTCCTGAAGAATCTACTGGACAAAGGAAAATGCACATTCTATTTCTCAGAAGTCTCTGAGTCTTTCCAGAATTGAATTGGCCCATGTGTGAGTCTTAAATACTTCTTTTGTCCTCTTAACTGAAGGCCTAAACTAGAATTAACCTAAAAAGTTTACTCTTTCTCTTCCCTCCAAACACTGGTCTTGACACTCCAGAGAGAACGCCCTCATGGCATGCGAAATGCCCCTTTCCTCTAAAGTCTGGAGTGAGCCTACCCTTCTTTACAGGCTGTATTCCCTTTGCCTGAATCCAACATGGACTTCCACAATCAAGTCCAGTCACTGACAACATGGTGGGAGAATAAGAGAGCGGTCCTTCTAGAAAAAGACATTTTCATGGCCCAATTTTCTTTCCATTCCCTCTACTTATCACTCTGAAAATGTTACCACCTCCTCTGGTCAACTGGCCTCACTGCTTCAGCCTGGTTTTCTTGAGAGCCAGAGAGCTCCCTCTCTTTGAAGTTAGCATGGTGGTAGGAGAGAAAGATTTTGCTCCCCTGAGACAAATAGTCAAGGAAACTGTGATGCTGTTCTTGCTCTTTTCTTCTTCCTTCCTTTTATGCATTTGGCTTCTATCCCAACCTCCTGGAGTTAGCATATGTGACATCAAGGAAAGGAGAGAAAGGGAGAAAGGAGCAGAAAGAACGAAAAATCAAATAGCAGAAATCATAATTTTTCATTGGCTTTCTCATGAAAAAGAATAAATTGAAACACTGACAAAGAAATGGAAGCTATCACCAGCCCACCTCCCCTCACTATCACTCACTTGAGTAAATGTTTGTTTAGCACCTGCTCTGTACCAGGCATTGTGCACAATCCTGATATTGCACAAAGAATTCTTTAACAGTTAAACACATGGAGTTAATGGCACGTATGTCCCATATTTCCCATCACTGGTCCAGCCAGTGGTTCTAGACCATGGCAGCATATTAAAGTCACCAAGAGAGTTTTTTTTTTTTTAAATAGCAATGCCCAGGCCCCACCCTCAGATATTCTGATTTACTGAGCTTGGGTGGGCCCAAGTTACCAGTAATTTTTTAAAAGGTAATTTTAATGTGGGGCCAGGACTGAGACCATTGGCCTAGGCAATACATCAGACCATTCTGAAAGGTAACCAGTCTAGATATTCCGAAGTCCTAGGAAGAAGTCCTTTCCTATACTCAAACCGCATTATGGCCAACACTCTGATATTCTGGAGTAATTCCTGTCTTTCCCAGCTCCTTTCTTCATACACTAATCTTGATTCCCAGCATCTCCATATTTCAAAGCTCTCTTGAGGATACAAGGCCTGGATAGTGTCCTCTGTTTAATAACGGGGTTCTCCACTGGTTGCATCCCCAATCAATAACTCTACCTTTCTTCTCCAATCCCTTCCCTTCACAAGTAACATATATCTAGGACAGGTTGAAATCTCAGTTTCTGTTGGTAATCTATATAATTATATTACTCAGCCACCAAACCTACTCCTGTAAAAAAGACTTAAGAGATATTTTTTTCCTGAGCCAGAAAGGAGGGGACTATGACACTCCCTCACAGTTATAGCCTGGTTTTGGAAGGAGCATTTATTTGAATGACAATGCCTTTGAAAATAATATTCCCACTTCCTTGCTGGGCCTTCCTTCTTGGCTGAGCAGGTGTTCATCAGGAAACAAAATCTCATCCTCACTGATGGAACTGGCAGTGCCTTCTAAGTAGGCCAAAGAATTCGGAGCTTGTCTAACCAGAAATTCTTACCCACTCCCAAAAAATGCATATCCTGTTCGTCCAAAGGATGATAATTAGCACCTGCTTCCACCACTGAACTCCTGTGGGATCTGGCATGTTGCTCTCATAGTTCCTCTGGTTCGTCTTGCCACTTTTCCCTAATGAACCATGTCAGTCACATGACATGCCACCTAATCTACCAGACAGGGTGTTGCAGGACTCCTTGGACCTAGGTGTGACTGCCCCAACAAAACCATTAGAGAGAGCATAAGAAAGGATGTAGCTGGAACTTGTCCAGGGACTTAATCCAATTAGCTTGACAGCCACAGATTCCTTTCCAGAAAAATTATAGCTTCGTAGAATATTGAAGCTAGAGGGACCTTAGAAATTACCTCATGCAAATATGGTTTACATTTTGGGACTCATTTCCTCTGATTAGTATCTGTTGAAAGCAACAGAACTTCTTTCCAGAAAAATGTGTATATACATATTTTCACAAGATGTCAGGAGGTTGGATCACAAACTCCATGGACTGGGTCCATGATCCCTTAATTGAGGAATCCTAATGTAAACTAACTTCCCCTCCCCAACACACACGTTTTATAGATAAGGACACTGCCATCCAGGGAAGCATGAGATTCTCTGAAGAAGTCACAATTTAGTGGCAGAGACACAAGCTTCAAATCCTGATATTGGTACCACAGGACTTACCAAATAGCACTGTTCTAACACCTCCTTAGAAGATGTTTGGGGTCTGACTTTCTCTAAAATCATTGTTCTTGTCTGATGATTCCTATTTGTAGAGTTTAATCTATCTACAGGCTGTGTCCTTTTGGCAAGATGGGCAACCATATCCCTTGGACTGAGCAGCCTCTTCTTAGGAGCAACCACTTAACCTACTCAAAATACTTCAAGCCTAAGCATAGGGGTTGGAGAGCTTTATAGCCATGTCTTCACTAGAGCACCACCTGGTGGAGCACTGCAATAAATCCTCCCTAAATAAAGGGAAGATGCCTAGGGTATAGAGTAGCACTGACCGTTTCTTACATATCTGATGCCAGGAGAGCAGTTCTATCCAATTTTTTTTTATCTAAGTGTTCTTAATTTTGCATAAATAATTAACTAAAACCATATTCAAAGATTAAGTGATTGCCCCCCAAATTTTTTTTACTCCTTAGCTTTTTATAGAGAGTAGATATACTCTTATCTTCCCTTTTAACAACAGATAAATTCAAAAGCAAGGGTAAATTTTTTTCTGTTGGGTAATAATTGGCAACCTTACGTGGCAAACAGAAATTACCTCAAGTTAGTTGATTTTTCTTAGTCGTCCCATTATCTAGAGGCAATGAGATTCTGCTTTTATCTCTGACATCTAGAGGCGGCATAATCGTGGGTAAATCATTTAATTGCTCTCATCTATGACACAGGGGTAATCTGAGGCAATGACCATGGCATGCACTAGCTGTATGACTTAGACACATCACCACTTAAACTTCCTGTGCCTCAGTTTCCTCTTCTACAAAATAAGGAAGACTATAATAACACTCATTTCTCTTAAGAGTATTTAATTATATACTTTGTTCAGTTTTATGACATTTTATGACCAGTGGCATGATAGGAGCTTTGTAAAAAGAACTTATCACAGTAACTGAGACATTTGAAGTGATCAGTACATTTTCCCCAAGACATTAGTTGTTGGGGAATTACACATGTCAACCACTTAGTGTAGTACCAAGTTCATAGTACATACTCAATACCTTTTATTTATTAATATTCAGTGGACATAACCTAGTGGTTAGAACATTATCTCACAGATTGTAATATCACATATGAAACTGGCATAATATTAAGACCTAGAAAAATCTGATGTGAGTGAAGGAAGGGAACCAAGTTCACTCACTTTCTTCATAGATGATGAAACTGAGGCTCAGAAGTATTAAGGGCACATGGTTATGACAGGCAGTTCAAAACTAAAATCCAGGTTCCAAATTTTTAGTTCTGTCTCAGCAGGACAATCAAATGAGAAAAAAGGGAAAGACTTTGAGGAGTTAAATGCACATTACATGGGTCTCTCAGCTTCAAACACTGAAAGGACCAAGTTTCCAAAGCCCCAACCTCACTGGCTATCAGTCACATCCCCCTCCCCCCTACCTGGAAAGCCCAGGAGCAATGCTCATTTCCATGTGTGCTCAGACCTATCTGTCCTGGAGCATCCAGGCTCCAGGACACATGGCAGCATCCCACCAGACGGCCTGGACCTCCTCAGTGCCTGGAAGCTTGACACTGCTGGGGTTGGAAGAACAGTCAACAGGGCACAAAGCCTAGAGCTGAGAGTGAGAATAGAGGAAGATTTTCCAAGAAGTTTAAGAGGCCCCTCTAAGCCCTGGACCAGACCTCAAAAATGGCTCATATTGTCTTGTGATTTTGCAAATTTTTCAAAAGAAAGATAACCATAATTAATAAAGACTGATATCTGTTTTTCACTCCAACTTCTGCTCTATTAAGCTTCCCTTTGTGTTAGGTGATATTGAGTGGGGGTTTTGAGGGTCTGCATAAGGGAAAGGTGAATAGGGATGTATATTCCATTTTCATTTAGTAGGAAATAGTTAAGCAGTTCATAGTCACTTACATAATGTACAATATGTGTTTTCTTCCCAGCATAGGAACGGGTCCCTGAAATATGCCCACTGCCAATTACTACTGTAATCTTGTCTAGTATGATAATAAGGTACAGGATCCAGGTCATGTCAGAGCATCCTATGGTCCTATGGTGAATGGCACCTAACACTGGAGCTAGGGCAGTGGAGTGTAATTATACAATAAACTACTGCTGTACGCAACTACATGGTAAATTCCACAAGCCTAATGTTAAGAAATTTTGATCAAGCATGCTAGGCTAAAGACTAAATTATCATTCTATTCTTTACAAGAAAAACATTACCAAATCCATTGCTACATAAAAAGGCAGTAAGTGGAATGCACCCAAATGTATAGGAAAATACATAAAGCAGTTGATTTAAAAAACATTGTGTTACTTTTTTGTGACTGTATGATATTTGAGACATGTTTGGCTTTTTCGAATTCGTAATTTCTGGAAATTTAGTAAATAAATGTTTACTTCACAGCTACTTCTGTCATCATTTCTTTTTCTACTCTAACCCCTAAAGAAAATACTATATAAACTTCAGCCCCATAAAACCTGTATCTGTACCCTGCGCAGGGGCAAAGAGAGAGAAGGTGCGAGGGAAATGTTAGAGGGAGAAAGAAAAGAAAAAAGAAAAGAAAAGAGAAAAGAAAAGAAGGAAGGAAAGAAAGACCGACCCACAAGGACAAGAGTCAGTCTTGATGACATCAATCAATTTGAATGTGCTTTCACCTTTGTGTAGGTCTCTTATCCCCCAGCAGACAAATGGCCATTTACTTTTATCCTTTGTCTTTTTCTTTCATCTGATTTTTCCCTACCAAAAAAAAAAAAAAAAAAGGAGATTCTGACAGTGAATTCATTTTGCCAATTTGTGCCTAAATACTAGAAGATATCAAATACTATTATTAATTTATTTATTTATTTATTTATTTGCCCATGGACTGGAGAGTCCAATAGCTACTCTACTACAGCCTTTTTCTTTTCTTTTCTTTTCTTTTTTAAGCTTAGTTAGAAAACGTCCCCATTTCTGGGCAAGAGTCAGTAGGATTACAAGGCGTCCCATGAGGAGACCTGCCACAGGACTGAGGAGATAAAGAATGGCTAACAAGTAAGCCTTCAAAACTAAGGTTCTATAGAATACTAAGAAAAACAGGTAGTGGCATTATCATGCCTTGGTTTCTACTGGCTTTGGAAATGCCAACCTATCTCTCATATATATTCTAAAGAATAATTTATTTAGTGTCTTTTTTTTAAATTATACAATGTTTCCTCCTAAACTTCTCTGTGCTCTTTAAGATGTTATTACCATTGGGGAAAAAAGAATGCAATTACATAATAGAAGCATGTATCGTCCACACTATGCTACTCTCTTACCAACCAGAATTGTATATCTGAAAACACAGGCATAATGAGAGGAATCTTTGCCTAAATCATAGTGGCTTCACCTGGTCCCTTATCTTAACCCATTATGAAAAAAGAAAAAAGACATCTTGATTCTATGAAGTGGTCACAATACTGGAAACATTGGCAAAGACCCAGTGAATGGTTTGCTGACATTACATGGAAATACATTGTCATTCTCCCAACTTTATGGCTCTGCTATTTTGGAGTACTGCAAGAAAATGGCAATTTTAAAGCTCAACACTGCAGCATGCAAAGCATTAATACTACATACACTCTTCTGATGGAGGAGTGCAGGGTATAAGATTTTCGGTTATGAGCAACCATATGGTAAATAAATATGGAAGGAGAAAAGAAACGTCATCTTTTGGCCTGGCGCCAGAACCTGAGACAGTTGCCATATGGAGCTCTACCCATTCAGCAAAACTCAGTGTTGCTCTGAAGTTCAGTGGATATGAAAGGAATGTCCCAGCTTGATGAGAGAAAGACTGGGAAGACCCCCTCAGGGACTTCTTATTCCATGCCTCTGGTCTCTCTGGGAAGGACAGATTCATGCTTCATTGTCTTCCTTAGTCATGGCTTGCTTGACTGCAAGAAATAGAAATCCACTCAATCAAGCCAAAGCAATGGAATAATATTCAGCAAAGAGAATGAATAAACTACTGCTGTACACAACTACATGGTAAATTCCACAAGCCTAATGTTAAGCAAAAGGTTTCAGAGACAGAATTGTTCATGCTTTGGGATTCCATTTATATAACAAAGCAAAACTAAACTACAGTGTGATAACTGAGAGGAAGTCATTGCAGTTATCCCACTTGGACAGAGTGGAAGCAACAGAGACGGAAGCAAGCCGATGGTTCTGACAGTGCTCAGAAAAGAAGTCATGGGCCTGGAAGGCAATGCAAGAGCTGCACCTTCAGGTTTCCTTTCTGAGCAAAAGGTAGGAAGTGGGGGTGGTGCCAGGTAGTGCCTGCTGGCCTAGGGTAGAGAGCCTTGTGTCAGCACTAACTCCTATCCCTCCTGCTCCTCTCCTCTCATTTACCAAGTCAGGAGCTCTGAGAGCTCTTCTGTCCTATAGCCCACCGAATGCAGTGCTCTGTACTGGGGGAATGGGGACCCTCAGAGAACCTCACAACCCAGTTAGAAGAAACTGAACACTAAAAGCACCACAAATAGAAGCAGAACAAGCATAATTTAACAAGCCCTCTCAAGTAAGAAAGACTCAATCTGAGAGAGTTATACCATTTGAATGAAGCTAGAGATACACACTCGGAGAAAGAGAGATACACATTAGTATGGATCAATATTCTAGCAAGAATGTTAATTCATAAACATTTAATAAGCTTTCACAGTAAACATAAATCATTTCCGGGGACCTTGGGTGGCTCAGTCAGTTAACTGTCTGACTCTTGATTTCAGCTCAGGTCTTGATCTCAGGGTCATGAGTTCAAGTCCCACATTAGGCTCCATGCTGGGTGTGGAGTCTACTTAAATAAACAAACAAAACATAAATCACTGCAATAATCATATCTGCTCTTCACACATGAAGAGGTTAGGAAGCAAAAACGAATCCACGAAGGTGAACAACAGAAAAGATAAAGAGATCATGGAGGAGAGAGGAAGGAGGCAAGAGGGGTCTACCAGCAACAGAAGTACTTTGGTGGACGAGTCAGTGACTTCAAGTGAAAGGTACACTGAAAATTTACAGTCTTTGCTAACCAACTGCATGCATGCTCTGTTAACCATCAACATTTGCACCAATGTGCTCTCCCACATATTATGGCCATAAATACAAAGCAATATTTGTGTGGTGAGTAGAAGGCCAGGGGTCAAAGTTGAAGGGTAGAGTTCACAACAGATTGTTAAATTATGACTTAACATTAGATGAGAAGCCAAATCGATGCTCTAGACCCGATCCTATGACGCTCTGCATCTGCGTGCCTTTTAAACCACTAGCAGGAAGAGGCTGGAGTATTAAGGCTCTTCAGGAACAATAAAGGTTTTGGGGTAACAGCAGAAATCTCAGAGCTATCAGAAAGTATAAAGCTTAAGAATAATTACAACTAGTATACTTGGTGATTTGTTTGCTCTTAAATCTTTTCCCTGTCCTTCCTCCGCAAACTTCAATTACTAGACTCTCTTGCCAACTAGCTTCTGGCTTGGTTTAGTCAATAAAAGGCACTGGGGAGAGTGAAGAGCAGGGGGAAAGGGAATCAAGAGTGTTTCTTCCTTTTTCTCTCAGCTTCAGTGACTGTACATCTTCTTCGGTTCCTGTTCCTATCCTGAAGCCTCTGCTATCACTTACCTCCAGTGGGAGGCTCTGATAACTCCCAATTCTCCCCTTTACCTTTCTGGCCCTACTTGCTCTGGTAGCATCTTCAAGTTGCTGTCTCAATGGCCTTTGGTTTTGCAGTTCTTACAACACTGTTGTAACTAGTTCCCCATATTAAATTCCTTCTACTAGAGCGCCCTGCATGGCCTCTGTGCCCACGACTGAACCATGACTGATACAAACAGAAAGCAGTTGCTCTGTTATAGTATATGTGGTTATCAGGCTATTCCCCCAAAAAAATTTCCCTCAGGAGTTACTGAAGAAAGCGGGACATGGGGGGTGGTTTAGAATTCCCTTGTCATTGCTTGCATTATTTAAAGGAAGTTAAGGAGCACTGGGAGTGGCATCAGAGAACACTGGGAAAAATGACAGAAAAGCTGATGAGAAGTCCAAGGAACTCTGGATTCTGCTGTCCATTTCAAGAAGAGGGACAGACATCCTAAAATAAGCAACCTGTGGGGAACACTATTAGGTACCAATAGCATATGGTTTTGTATGGCATATAACTGGGGAGGAATAAAGTGAACTGTGACTTAGAGCATACTAGGCAAATGTTGTGACAGTAGAATGTCTCACATGGGGGGATCATAAGATTACAGACAGCACAGAGGGCCTTTTCCTTGAAGTGGCCCATAGGGAAAGGCTGAGAATTTGAAAGTACTGTTATGATGCTCCCTCAAACTATGTAGGTCCCCCTCATGGATCCCATCGTAGCTGTTAAAGATGACAGAGGACTTCCCAACTTAATTACAAGTCTTCCATTATCGGGAAGGAGAGTCCAAAAATCAGGACCAATAACCACTTTATTTGTGGTCAGTCACAGGCTGACGGGGCTGGTCCCAGGACTGTTTTTCCACAGATCCATTCTTCGTATTTCCTCCGATTTTTTTTTTTTCAGATTTTATTTATTTGCTACAGAAAGAGCAAGAGAGAGAGCACTAGCGGGGCGGGGAAGGCAGAGGGAGAGGAAGAAGCTCACTCTGTTGAGCAGGGAGCCCAAAGGGGCTCCATCCCATGACCCTGAGATCATGACCTGAGCTGAAGGCAGATGCTTAATTGACTGAGCCACCCAGTTGCCCCCCTTTGATCTGCTCTTTATCTTGGAAAGAGGGGGTTGATCCTGTCATGCTACATTTTCTAGTATCTTACATCAGCTGGTTTCTGATAGGTTTGGCCAAGGCAAACCATCACTGCGAGATTAGAAGGAGACAGGAAGAGAAAAACGAGGGTATTTCTCCCCCTCCTTCTCTGCCTTGGACATCCCTCCCATGGGCTCCGACTTCCTGGTGGGCTCATACTTTCTATGTGGCCTACTGTGGTTCCATCTTTTGCCATGTGATCCCAGTCCTTGGCTGCCAATAAAACCACCTCTTCCCTCTGTCCTTCCAGCAGGGGTGGTAGAGGATTCCAACTGTTACTCATTTCTGGGTTGCTTCATTGTACCTTGTTTGGCTCTTTCAGCTTCTATCACTTGTGTAATTGATTTCTTACATTGTATTCCTTCTGTTTTAAATAATCAAGTAGTTTCTGATCCCTAGTTAGACTCTAATACACTAACCCAATTCAGATGCCATGCAGGCTAGAGAGAATTATAACAAGCAGGGGGTATCAGGCAACTACAGCTCTTGAATCCAGATCCAAAAAGCAAGATTCACATATCTTTCCTGAGATCAACTGCATGGCTAATTCTCTTCCTTCAGTCCTTCAAAACAGAAAGCATCAAAACAAGTTGTCAAAAATTTCACCTTTTAGCGCTTTTTCTTCCTATATCTCAGAACTCCACATAGTTGCCTTAAAACAAGTATTTCATTATGTCTCCTACTCTGTTTTATAAGTAAGGGCATGGTGGAATTTCAAGGCTCAGAACATTTAGGCAGCTGTAGGTCTCAAAGGCTCATTGGTCAGATTTTAATATTATTAAGCATTGACTTTTACTTTAATCTTAATTTAAACTTTTAAAATTTAAATTTTAAAAATTAATATGCAATAAAATTGACTTTTTTTCTTTTAGTATATAATCTGAGAGTTGTAACATATATAGATTAATGGAACCACCACCATAGCAAGAATTGAGAAAATTCCATCATCCCAAAAAACCATCATGTTACCCTTTTGTGGTCATACTTTCCACTCACCCCTAATTTCTGGCAGCCACTGATCTGTTCTTCCATCTCCACAGTTTTCTCTTTGTGATAATTTCATATAAATGGAATCATATAATATGTGATCTCTTGAGACTGGTTTCTTTCCCCCTCAGCAGAAGCTTCTGAGATACAGCTACATTGTTGTACAGCTAGTTTGTTCCTTTTTATTACTGAGTAGTATTCCATCATAAGGATATATACCACAGTTTGTTTATCCACTCATTTGCTGAAGGATATTAGGGTTGCTTAGAGTTTCAGGCAATTATGAATAAAGCCACTGTACAAGTTCACATAAAGATTTTTGTGTAAATATAAGTTTTCATTTCTCTAGGATAAGCACCAAAGACTAGGATGGTTACTCTTGTAATAAGGGTATGTTTAATTATGTAAGAAAATGCCAAACCATTTCTAGAAGTGCTATACCATTCATTCCAGCCGAGTATGACAGTTTCAGTTGCTCTACGTCTTTGTCAGTACTTTGTATTTTCCATATTTTTAAAATTTTGGCCTCAGAGCTGTGCAGTAGTATCCCACCATCGCTTTAATTTTCATTTCCGTGATGATTAATAGTGTTGAACATGTTTTCATGTGCTTAACTGTCATCCCTATAGCCTCTTTGGTGAAGTGTTAAGTTTTCTGCGTGTTTTTTTAATGCAGGACTTGTTTTACTACTCTTGAGTTTTGAGAGTTCCTTCTATGTTCTGGATATAAGTTCTTTGTCAATATGTGATCTGTACCTATTTTCCTAATCCATGGTTTACCTTTTCATTTCTGTAATGGTATGTCTTGAAACAAAAACATTTTTGACTTTGTTAAAGCCCATTTTTTTTTGGGGGGGGGGCTGTACTTTTGTAAAACTTCTTTGCCCCGTTGCCCACTTTGCACCATGTCACAAAGATTTTCTCCTATCTTTTCTTCTGAAAGTTTATATAAGAGATGGGTAGTAAGGAGGGCACATATTGCATGGTGCACTGGGCGTTATACACAATTAATGAATCATCAAACTTTACATCAAAATGTAAAGGGATGTACTGTATGGTGACTGACATAATAAAAAAAACATTAAAAAAAAGAGTTTGGTCAAATTATCAAAAGCATTCTGTGATAGTCAAGTGGCTATATCAAATTTATAATGAAGACATCAGTATTTATATCGGTAAAACTTAAAATAAACGTGTGTGTGTGTGTGTGTGTATACCTTTTTTCTGAAACGCTGGTTGTTAAACACTTACCAGCACAGCACTGCTCTGAGAACAATGCTGTAAGGTAAACCATGGAAGTTTTAGTCATAAATTTTGCATTTTGGTTCACCTGGATTCTAGTTCTGTGGGTACCATTTACTGGTTAACTTCATGTGAGTTACTTCAACTTTCGCAACCTTAGTTTATATACATGTAAAACAGGCAAATAGGCATAACACTGACTTTGCAAGGTTGTTTTACAGAACAAATCATGTAAGTTCTTCATAGTGCTTAACACTGTGCCTGGCACACAATAAACCTTCAACAAATGGTAATTACTGTATATTGGCCTGTTATTTCAAAACCTAATGTTCATAATGATCACGACTGTATTATTTAAGAAAGGTTCTATTTTGCTCAATATATTTTATTTAAAAAGAAAAGCAGCAATATGTTTTAAACTGATTTTCATCCATTCTTAAAAATTTAACTGCTTAGGCACATTAAAAAGGATGTAGTATATGGAAGTTGCCTAGAAATTTCCTTGGCTAACAATCACAAATTATTTCTATAGAGCTTTATGGCTCCCAAAGTGTGTTCTAACACCAGCCTCATCACGTCCCTGCAACCAGATCTCTGTTGATCATGAACATTTCTGTAACTACTGCCTGATTCAGCTATAAGTTCTTTTTGTTTTACAGCCGGCCAAAACCACTTTTCCTTGTCTTTAAAAATCGATCAAAGCTTCCCTAGGACATTTTGACCTCAAGGGAAGTGGACCAGCCCAAGGGCAGTAAGGAACTTCTCTGTTGTCCTTATTAACCTGTAACCAGCAAGCTGGTTGCTTTTCCTGTTTGCCAATTGCCTTGTACCAAAATGTTCCCTCCTCCCTGACTCCCTCTGAGCCTCACTCTGAGGTAGGAGTAGGATAACAGGAAGTGAGGGAAACTGGTTTGTGCTGTAGTCAACAGTACAGAGGTTAATGTGTCGCTAAAGGAAGGTTCAGAAAAAGAACATCTAAGATAACACAGTCCTTCCCATGGTTTTGAACTGTCCTAGTGTTTTTGTACTAGTTATTTTTATGCACCATTTTCCTAATGGTTTTGCCAAACAAATGCACAGTATATGCACTGGTTTGTGTTTGTATTTGTATATGTAATCATAGCCACATACATATAATATGTGAGTCTGTGTTAAACAGACATTTAATGATTAGGTTTTGTTTTTTTTTTTGCATCAAGGCCAAAAGAACTTGCAATTTGATGTGTGTGCTTAATAGAGTATATATTTAAAGAGCTGCTTTGCCCCTGGACAATAGACTTAGCCAAGGTATACATTGCTTCTCTTATCCCAAGTGTCTGAGAGTAAACTAGATAAAGCATTGGATAACGTATGTAACTCTCTAGATGTGACACAGCCAGCTTACTAGTATATGTAATAAATAGGATATGAATTATGGAGAAAATGTTTGTATTTGACTTTGGAATATATTACGTGAATAATTTTCTTGGCAAGAAATCATCTGTCCTTATGGGCATCTTCCTCTGGTTGTGTAGTTTGTCATTGTCAAGGCCCAGAACTGAACATAGACACCCAGAAATGACCCAAGCAATGCATGATACAATGGGATCAACATTGCTGGAGCAGTTTAGTTTTCATAAAGCAGCCTAGAACTGCATTAGCTTTTTAGATAATTGAATTAAGAAATAATTGAATGTGTAGACAACTAAAACTTACAATGATTTACCACTGAAGCAAATTACTTCATAATTACTTATGTAACTGAGATTTTGGTGCCAACATTGGATTTTCCATCTATCCTAATTAAATTTAATTTTGTTAGTTTAAGCCCACTCCGCTAGCCTATTGAAATCTTTTGAACTTCCAGCCTATCAATATTATTTCTCTCAATTTCATGCTTTAAAAGACATTTATGTTTTAAAAGATGTTCCTTCTTTTTGCCTACTCAGAATCCCCCCTTTTTTTGTAACAAAATCTCAATTTTTTTTTCCTTTGAGAACCATTCTTCTTTCTCTATCCAAGTACTTTGGATGGAGTTCATCTAATGCCCTGGCTCCATGGAGGGGAATGTGGTTTTGGCCGGCTAATTAGAATACTCTATCACCCTGGCCAATCATTATTGATTCAGGATTAAATACATGACTAAGTCAGACCATGAGAATCATCTCAGGACTTCTGCTGGGATTTATTCTCTTCTGATGTTGCTAACCTGATAGAATATAAGAATGGAATCATGTGGGTCATCTTTAACATCAGATGAGGAGCTTAAATAACATAATACCAAGAGAGGAAGCAGAGACAAGAGATGGTGAGAAAGACAGTATTTTTATCACATCAGTCAAATTTTATAATCCAAGCTGTGCTTGTAGTCTCACTCCTGAAATTTTCTCGTTGAGTTTCTGCTACTTCAATTAAAAGAGCTTTACCTCTTTTTCCTACTCAAATGCCTCTTTATCATGTTGAACTAGAAAAGATTATAGCACTCTCTCTCAAGAGTTTGATCTTTGTTGAGATTCAATTCAATGTTGTTTTTCATATTATTCTGTTAGCTATGATTTTTCTATCTTGTTCCATTTTTCTATCTTGTTCCAAGAATATCCTAAGACTCTTACAAGGACTTTGATAATGAATCTACATGACATCCACTTGTCCAAAAACACTTTTGAAAAATGAAAGAGGCAAGCATGTCGTGAATCCAATATATTTTTTCAATTTTTTGTAGTTAAGAATTCTGTTTTTTTTCCAAAAAAAAAAAATACTGGTTTTCTTTTAGAGAATGAACTATAACCCTCTTATGTCTGTAGCTTTGGCAAACAGGCAAACCTAGCTTCCTACCTCATCATCACCCAAGGGTCCAGAGCCTCCCTTTATCTCCTTTATAGGGCAAGGGGGCAGAGATGTGACTAGACTTGGCCAATCACAGCTTCTCTCCTAAGACTTTGAATTTTGAAGTAGTTTATACCAAGACGAAGGTATGGTTGTTTCCCTTTTCAATTATACAACACAGACAAGGCTTTTCCTTCTATAAGATGAGCCTCCAACTTTCTGTTGCCTACAAACTATCTGATATATAAAAGATTATTATTTTTCTAAGAGCTTGCCAATGATCAAATGATCATTCTGTTCAATGATCAAACCTACAAAATTTTCCAGGAATTTCTTTAATTCACTGGTGGCTCTAGCCCATCTTTTTCTCTCCTTGGAGAAGTGTAGACATTCTATCTCTCCTACAGGAAATCTCCCTCATGTAGGAAACTCTCTTACTATCCATGATTTCCCTAAAGCAGGTGAGAGAATTCTGCACATTGCATGCTGTCCCAATACCCCTGGATGGATTTCACCTGAAGATTTATTTGAGTGTGTGTAAAGAAATTTGGTAATTTTTTCTTAGGTTCTTCTCTAAGTTGCTTCAACTGACTGAGGATAGTTTTCTAAGCCCTTTACACTTTAGAAGCTATTAGTTGCAACAAGAAAAAAGAAGAGAAAAAAAGAAGAAATGCTAGCTGTTTCTCTAATCTGAAATAAAAATTTTTGCTTCAGTCACACTGAATTTACCACTTACTTATTACTTGCTTAATCTTGAACATGTCAGTTTAATCATGGTAGGGTTCAAATTATTAATCCATGAATTGGAGATAGTAAACTCTACTTTTTACATTTTGTTAAAGGAACTACACATAGTAGAAATTAACTAAAGGTAATTTTCTACCCTCCTGTCCCTCAAGCAGGACGTTTGTAATTTCTGAACTTTTGGTGAACTTTCTGGTGGTTGAAAAGGAGAGTCAATTTATTCCTGGAATACAGTTTTTTTTTAATCTAGCCTTTTCTGGACGTGGGGAATACTTAGCTGACTTTTCTGCACTTGAAGAGACTTCTTAACCCTCAATTTTATCATCTGTTATACATGTTCTTTCTCATGAGGCAAGGAGGTGAATCAAATTTCTATTCATCCCCACCTTAATTTACATATTCTCTTTTCCTGATCTCAACTAAAAATCTTTGAAGACAGACTATTTAAAAGGCAACTACACACTTCTCTTTTCAGCTGCCCCACCAAGATCCTGCACTCCTAACCCCTGCCTTGTTTTATATGTCTCATTAGTTTGATCATCTGATTCACTATATTTTCTTATTTGTTGTCTATCTTATCCCTCTGGAACGTCAGTGCCAAGAGCATGGAGATTTTTGTGTTTCATTCCCTGTTCTATCTCTACTACATGTAACCATGGCTGACATATAGCAGGTGTTTGATAATGTCTTATACGGGAAAATAAAAGGTTGACTATATATGCATATGTATCTATCTGATTAACAGACTTGATGTGTCATTTAATAGTGAAAATGAATAATTATGCAGCATTGATTATTAAAAAGTTTTATGCTCTTTTTTCTAAATATAAAGATTTATTTCAAGGAAAAAAAAACACAAGAAACACACACACAAAAAAACCCATGTGTCCTTCCTCCACGCATAGTTCTGAAGGCCTTTCTCTGTGTTTGACATTTCCTTCAAGACGTAAGACATTTTAAGATTCAGGTTTCCCTTGCTTAAGCTTGAGCCAGAAACAAGCACTATCTTCTTGGTACTGCTCTTAGTAATGAGTTCTGATTTCAGTGAGAAGTTCCTTAAAAACTTGACATGAGAGGAATAAGCTTGCCATTGAGAGTTTACACTACATAAATTTACTAATGAAGGATCAGAACATAAGTTAGCAAAGTCATCTTACATTATAATGTCACTTGGGTCAATGGTTCCCATACATTGGGAATTCACAGACAAATAAAATCTCAAAATAAAGTAAAATCCAGGGTTGCCAGGTTACAAATTTGCCAAGGAAGGACATTAGAACAACAAATAATAAAATATCATGAAGAATGAAATCCCTTTCTCCAGGGATCAAGGGGTAAAATGACCCATGCTAAGCATTTAATCAAATCCTAACAAGCTGTTATGTCAGAGTTCTGCCTAGTCTTTGTGTTGCTGGAAGACCAATTATGGGATATGGCAGAGTATAACCAGTTTCTTATTTAAGGAAATCCAAGCAGTCACAATTGAGGATGGGTGTGGACAGGAGGTTCAGGTGCTGGTGGTGTAAATGAAGTGACCCTATTTCACATAATAAAGGAACATCTAGTGACCAAGCTTGTTTGTAGAAAGGCAGCCTTGCTCATTATGAGCCACAGAAAAATGATTTTCTTTGCCCTAATGGACTTAGTTCATATGTTGCAAACTGGTTGAGGATAGGTCTAATCTGGTGTGAAAATGCATTTTTTTGGCCCACATATTATTTTAAAAGTTGAATACTTTTGGGTGTGTATGGATGACTCAGTCAGAACAGCATGTGACTCTTGATCTCAGGACCGTGAGTTTGAGCCCCATGTTGGTTGTTAAGATTACTTAAATAAACAAAAGTTTGAAAAAATTGAATGCTTTTAGATAGGTATGAGTGTACTTTTCAGCTCAAGAAAAATTACATTGCTTTGTGTATTATAGCTGATTCACTTTATTCATCAACATTGCCTATTTGGCCCCTTAGGCATATAACACTTCTACCCTTAGTTTACACCGATTGATAAACTACATCTGTAAAGGGACAGATAATAAAGATATTTAACTTTGTGGGCTATCTGGTCTATGTTGTAAATACTCAACTTCAGCATTGTAACATGAAACCAGCCATAGCAACAAGTGAATAAATGAGTGTGGCTGTGTTCCAATAAAACTTTATATACAAAAATTTGGCCCCAGGACCATAGTTTACCAAATCTCTGATCTAAATTATAGTGTTTTTTATAATTAATATTTGATCTTAGAAGATGTTATGTATTTTTGATGTATGTGAATACATACACAACCAGTCTGACTGGCCAATCAGGAAGAATACATGGATTTATCTATAAATCATCTGACTGGACTTTCTTCTGGACTTGGAGTGTCAAAGACCACCTTGAATACTTTACTATAGTACTTACCTCAGGGTGGCATTCCAAATTGAATAAATCAGACTTATGAAAGTGCCTAATGCATTATAGAGAAGAAACCATAAAAATAGAATTTAGAAAAAGCAGCATTTTGAAGAAAGGCCTCCATTTGGAATCAGGAGAGTAATATTAAGTAATGTGTATTTCCATAAGAGACCACACAAATAATTTACCAATAAGTTTTCCCTTGAGCCCTAGAGATACCACATTTAGTGGGCAATTTTTTGGGAGTTTTTTAATCTGTTATCATTTTTAGAAATCTCAAATCCTTACGAAAGCTCAAATGAAATTCACTAAGATCCATTTTTCTCCTCTTCTTGTCACACAACTTAATTCTAAGCCCCTCGTAGTCAGGTAAGGCCACATGACTGAGCTCATATCAATGGAATGTAGGTGAAGTGAGGTAAGCCCTTTCCAGGACAGGCTAATAAAGCATCTGTTATTTATGATTCTTCTTCATTTTTCCCTTCCGTAGTAACCTCAAAGTCATGTGTTGAAGATGGCAGAGTACAGGATGGAAGAAGCCCAAGCTCCTTAGGTAGTTCATGAAAGAGATCTAATAAGTAGAGTGGCCCAGGACTTTATGAGAAGTTTTTATTGTGTTAAGTTGCTGATATTTGAGATGGGTACTGGCAGCTAACCTACCTGGACAAATACATGGATGTATAGCTACAACTTAGTGTCTTGATGGGATGGAGGAAAAAAGAACAGACCAAGGAGGAGAGGGAACTGTGGCCCATGCAAAGAGAGATGCAGCCTAAGGAAGGGCTCTATCCATGACCCACCCACATCATGGTCCACGTGGAAATGGGAACTGGACAAGGCCCTAAGGAACAACTGATTCCTGGATATCTCAGGACAGATGCTCAAGAAGGTGACTATTGAATGGAAGAAGTTGTGTGTGATATGCCTATATATGAACAATCAGAATGGGATATGTGTGTTGGAGTTTATATAAATGTGTTCTTACTTAAATTATCTTGTCACACACCATTTAAACTTTATCAAGGATCAATTTCTGTTCAGAGAACCCATTGAAAACCATCACACCTGGATGATATAATGGATTTTTCAAAAGAGTGTGGTCAGTCATGGTAACAGGGACTAAATGAAAAACAGAGGCCATCATTGGTTATGTCTACCCTAGCACCATCCAAGAAAGAGAAGGTCATAATCTGTCACCTTTGGCTATATCCCATCCCACTGGCAAGAACATTCTTAATATGAAAATGGATGCATACAGTAGCTAGTCATCAGACTTTTGATGTTTTGAGCCTGTTGACAAAAATATTCTCACTGTAAAGTAGATGAATCAGGCTAACTTAGCTACTGTTATTTAATTCATCTAATTCCTCTTGTTCTGATTCCAGAATGTGCAGGTCATGATGACCTCAAAGTTTCTCACTCCTCAATACTTACAGGATTTATTATAAATTATAATTGGCATTTTAGTTTTATGCCATCTTATGAATTTGGATAACTCATAAGGTAGCCTAAAAGTTTTATGCATCCATCTTATAAGCTGGAATAACATAAGTTTGGTTCTGAAAGACACAATTGTTCTTGGTGAATTAGCAAGTTCAGGTTTCTTAGTTTGCAAAGTTGAGTGCTAGACACCAGACTGTGGCACTTCCACCAAGAAAGCATTTACCACTCACTGAGGATTTTTAGCAGATAGCCTTTCCTCCACGTCTTATGTAAAGCATGCACCACACATAGCTGATATAAGCACTTTTCTTATTTGCATTTCTACTGTTCTATCTTTCCACGTGGTCTTCAACATTAAGGAGGCTTCAACTGAAGGTAACAGAACACCCAATTTTGAAAACAAAGGAACTGCAGTATTAGAAGGCCATCAACAGACAATCCTTGTAGGTCTTTTGGCTCTATTCTCTCCTCTGAGCTTTATCTTCGTGGAGGTAGCAGAACTGATTATTAAATAGACACAGCAATATCCAGAGATGGAAAAGACTAGGTCCTTCTTGTATCTCTTTTTAAGAGCTATAAAACCTTTCCCAGAAACTTCTTAACGTGCTTCCTTTCAAATTTCACTGGTCAGAATTTTATCATTTGTCTATGCCTAAATTTGCATTAAAAATGAGACCACTTTATGTGGCTTAGAACAATCAGGGTCCACCTTCCCAGGGTTAGAGATTTCACCTGAATCCCTTGGGTTTACCTAAAGCCTTTGACTACAGTAGAAGGGCAGATACCTAACTAAGCAAAATCAGAGTTCTGCTACTAAGGAGAAAATGTAAAAATGGATGACAGGTAATGTGGTAGATGTCTACAAATACGGCCACAATTTCTTGTGATTATCACTTCTCTCTACTTCCCCTCCTACTGAATCAAGGCTGGCCTTGTGATATGCTTTGACCAAATGAATGTGATGAACTAATAGTCTGTGTCTTAAGAATCCTGGAAGTTTCCTTTCTCACTCTTTTTCATCCTTTTGGCAGCATTACATTACAGCTGCCATGTAAACAAGCTTGGAGAGAACTTCTGGAGAGAGAAAGTTCTAGCCAGCCCCTCGTTGTTCTGGCCATCCAAGCTGAGTGAAGCCACCTTCAGACACGTGAATGAAACCATCTTGAATAGTCTAGCGCAAGCCAAGCTCATACTTGAATTTATCTGCATGAGTGATCCCAGGTAACACCACATGGACCATAAGAACCACAAGGGGATGAGCCCAGCCAATGCCCAGAACTGCAAGAAATAATACATGTTGATTTTTAAGCTACCAAATCAGAGTGGTTTGTTCCATATTCTAATAGGTAACTGTCTTAGTCCATTTAAGCTGCCATCATGAACTACCATAGCATGGATGGCTTATAAACCATAGAAATTTATTGCTCACAGTTCTAAAGGCTGGAAGTTCTAAATCAGAGTGCCAGTATTGTCAGGTAAGGGCCTTCTTCTGGGTTGCAGACTTCTTGCTGGATTCTCAAATGACAGCAGGGAGCAGGCAAGGGAACTCTCTTAGGCCTCTTTTGTAAGAGTACTCATCCCATTTATGAGGACTCGGCTCTTATGACCTACTCACCTCCCAAAGGCCCAGCTCCTAAAACCATCACCTGGGGGCGGTTAGGTTACAACCAATGAATTTGTGGGTGGACTCATTCAGACCATGGCAGTAACCTTGTAAATGTCCCTCATATTTCTGTATTCACAGGGGACCTACCTATACTATCACTTTTTAACATATGTAGGTCTCTGTCTTTTAAGGTAAGATCACTAAGAACATTTAGTCATAAATTTAAAAATTTTGGTAATGCTTTCATTTCTTTCTGCCATGTTCTTTTAGATTTGTGCATATACTCAGGCTTAGATAAGAAGGCAAAATTACATTTCTGGAGGAGTATTTATTTCTGGCACTTTTTGCATTTGAGAACAGCTCATCTATGTTCCTTGGGATGAAATCTGAGTCAACCACAGCCCTGGACAAAAGCAACCAGCAACATGTCTGTGCAGAGGAAGCACTCACTCATACTAAAATGCCAGTTGAACTGAAATTGCCAAGATGCACCGCTACCTCTCTGTGCCCTTATTTCACCTTTGTGTGGACATGAGGTGATAAATACCCTTACGTTGTCCTTGGGGAGTGTGATGGATACACACTCTTTTAAAAAGGCATTTTGATGTTAGGGATAGATTCCTGATGATAAACAGCAATGACTTGTAAATTTAGGCTAAGTCTTGCTAAGAAAGATAAATTTATGCAAATTTAGAAGCTATTTAGGTTTCTGCATCACCTCATTAAGTTTCAGAATGAAAGATGGCCAGATAGACCTGGTTTATGAATTCAGAGGACTAGAAAGATCCTGGATATACCATCCTCTTTACAATTAGGCAAATCAAAATCTAAACCATTTACACAAACAGCACTCTCTCCTTTAGGGAATTCCAGGGAATGAATACCCTCCTTTCTCCATGTAACACAAAGAATTGTTAATGGAGACCCTATTCCACTCCATCCCCATTTACCCAAATTTCCAATGCAAACCCCGGTACAATAAATGTACACACAGCACAGACTCAGATGAATTTAAGCCAAATCCTTCATGCCATAATCTCAACCCATTTTATCTTTCTCTGGACTTCACAAACAAAACAGCAATCCTCACTACCTTCATGTGCTACCTACCTGTAAATAGGTCAGGAACAATGGAATTCTACTGCAGTGAAAACGGTTGCAGTCTAACACTGAGGACTTGTTATATAATCTTTTGTAAAACGCAAAATGTAAAATACCCACAAATGCAAAAGATTACCCACAAATGCAGCTCCTCTCTAAATCACTGAGTTAGTATGTGATATATAATCTCTCTGAAGCTCCTCTTCCATAAGGAGGTGATAAGGCTCAATTTAGCAGTAAGTGCCTTAAAGGTAAAAGTATGCAAGAAACAGAACGGTAAGTGGGAAATAAGGGAAATTCTAGAATAGATGACTTCTTGTGCCATCCTGGGTCCCAAGTCACAAAGTAAAGAACCAGAGGCATAAAACTCTTTTATAAAATTCACTGTAGCCTAGTCCTAGCAAGGGAGTTCCTTTTATTAATACTCATTAATATATTCAGTTGAAATATTAATTTAGTTGTTAAATCTTACTGAAAAGTGAAATATTTAGTCAGACCACTTATAGGTGGGCCATATTTTTCATGATTTCAAGTTTCACTGTTCCATTCATCTGGGCCTATAAAATTAACACCCATTTCTTCATTAATCTTTCACATTTAATTATGTAGTTGAAAGTCACATTGCCTAAGAATTTGGAATAGCAAGAAGTAATTATAATGATGTAATAGTAAGTGAAAAAAAAAATCCCAGAAACAAATACCATCTGAGATACATAGACACTATTTTTAAAAACACATATGTAGAAATAGAACTGGGGGGAAGTTCAGCCAAATGTAATAAGGGTCACATATGGATGGGAGTATAGTATGTGTACATGGTCATGTGTGTCTATGTTTTATCATTTTCTTTTTACTTTATTATATTTCTGAAAAATTATGATAATGCAAAAAACCTCTCTTTCTGGAGAGATAGATCAAGATAGATTTGCTGACAAAGGCTACAAATAAATAAATAAATAAATAAACAAATAAATAAAATCTTTAAAAAAAAAAAAAGGCTACAGAACCAAGAGCCAAAAAAAGAGAAAAAAAAGGAAAAGGAAAATTTGCAGATTAAAAAAAATTACTGGAGTCTATACCATGCAATCTAGAAAGCTATACTTGAATGACCTCAGAAGAAACTACAGAGAAAAAGGAAAAATAACTGAGCCTGCTTGATATATCACTCTCTTTGGAGAAAATCGTCTTCATCAAGACTTCAACATCAATGCCAGAGCCCAGGCAGGTAGCAGAAGGGCCATGGAGGGTATAGCCTTTGGAGTCAGATGGCCTCAGACTCCTGGCTCTGCTACTTCCAAGGTTTTTGTTTTGTTTTGTTTTAAGATTTTATTTATTTATTCGACAGAGATCGAGACAGCCAGCGAGAGAGGGAACACAAGCAGGGGGAGTGGGAGAGGAAGAAACAGGCTCATAGCGGAGGAGCCTGATGTGGGGCTCGATCCCATAACACCGGGATCACGCCCTGAGCCGAAGGCAGATGCCTAACAGCTGTGCCACCCAGGTGCCCCTACTTCCAAGGTTTTGATTATGTTCAAGACACTTTATCTTCTCTGAGGCTCAGTTTTCTCATCCGTTAAATAGGGGCAAGAATAGTGTTTGTCCCAGAAGATTATTGTGAGAATTGTCAATATATGTAAGGCAATTTTTGCATCATAATATTACTGTGAAAACATCATCTTCCTGCAGGATAAAGAGGATGCTGTTTGCAGCAGTTAAATTACAGGAGGGCAAAAAAAAACCATGTTTGAGTAACATGTTTTGTAGAATTCTAGGACATTTGTAACTTTAAGCTTTTATTTTATTTTATTTTAAAGATTTTATTTATTTATTTGACAGAGAAAGACAGCCAGTGAGAGAGGGAACACAAGCAGGGGGAGTGGGAGAGGAAGAAGCAGGCTCCAGAGGAACAGGGAGCCCAATGCGGGGCTGGATCCCAGGACCCCGGGATCATACCCTGAGCCAAAGGCAGACGCTTAATGACTGAGCCACCCAGGCGCCCCCCAACTTTAAGCTTTTAAAGATAAATATATTGAATGCCTAATGGATATATACCTTGTGAATTTTAGGGCAAATTTATAATACAATAAAGGTGTCTCTTTTATGGTCACTGTGAGAACTTCACAATGTTTTAAGGCTCCCTGGTAATAAACATAATTTTATGTTTCTTTCATTTTCCAAACAGATTTTAAAGATCTTACTGATGTCCTGATAAATATTTTACAATGGACACTTTGAGGGGAAATACAGCCTTGATTTGAAGGCTTTGCCAAATTCCATGGGATAAATACTCCGATCATAGCCAGTTTCAACCTACCAATATGATGTCACTAAACCAGCACTTGGGGAAAAATACACAGAACACCATTATTTAGTATTTCTAGCATAAAGACACAACAGGCTTAATCCACCTCAATAGTATAGATTATGGTAAAATGTAGTAAAAAAAATTAACAAGAAAATGGGGTTTTGAGAATTTATTACCTTAGTTTTTAATATAATTAATTGTAGGTTTATATGATTTAGTTTTTAATAATGGCTATGTTTAACAACCAGCTCTCAAAATTCCTGAAAATTTAGCAACTGGCTCTCTTGAGCCACTATGGGCTGGCTGCAGCACACCATCATGTGCTCGTTACTGTACAGGATGTGAAGATGAATGACTAAAGAAATATTCAAGCATTTACTAAGTGCCCATTCCACAGACATCATGTCCACGAACATTACTTCACTTGATACACATGTGAGGTCAAAGCAGGTCATTATTCCATTTTATCATTATTCCACTTTACTGAAGAGGAAATTGAGGCCCAGAGAGGTTAACAAACCAACCAAAGTCAGAGTTATGAAGGGATAGAACAGATATCACAAACTGAGTCTCCAAAAGGGAGCAAGCAGGCAACTTGACAAATGGAAGCAAGCCAAGTTGGGTGTAAAAATCTGAGCAACTGGAGGTGGGTAGGGGCTATGACCAGCAAAATTAACACCTGGCATTTTTTAAAACACTAAGTGCCAAGCACTGTACTGAGTCTTTGCATGAACTCATTTAATCTTCAAAACAACTCCGGGGTGGGTATCTTATTATCTCCACTGCCTAGATGAGGAAATTGAGGCTCAAAAGGTCGTCTAAAGTCACACCGTTAGTAAGTGGTGGAGCTGGACTAGAATCCCAGGGAGTCTGTGACCAGAGCCCACATTCTGGTCCTCTATGAATGCCTCATTTAAAGGGAACAACTGCTAGTCAGTTTGGGTGTGTTGTTATATAAAAATGCAGGTCAGTGTTACCAGACCTTCCAATTTATCAAGAAAAAGATGAAAATCTGGACTTTTATATGACAGAGACTGTTCTTTACTTAATTCTGGAAAACTGTGGGACAACAGGTCTTAGACTATTCCTTCCCTCCATTTATTTTCTTTTTTGTATATGGATGCTGACCCTTCTATTTCTATCCACTATGACTGTTAACATTTTTTTTAATGGCTGTTAACGTTTACATACATATTTTCACCTCCTTCTCCATTCCTGATACATTCCAGAGCTCTTCGACTTCATCTCCTGGCCCAATTAAGAATTCTTTGGCTCTAACCATTCTGTAGTTCAACCCCATTGATCAACTGGCACTCTGCTGAAGTGGTTCTCAAACCTGAATGCCTCAGAATTACTTGGGAGTGTATCTCAATACACAGATGCCTGAAACCCACTCCCAGAGTTTTTGATTCAGCAGATCTCGAGTGGATAAAAGAATTTGTATTTCTAACAAGTTTTGGGGTTGATGTTGATGTTCTTGGTCTGGGGATCACACTTCAGGAGCCACTGCTTTACCACAACTCTTCTTTCATACTTCTTATTTATACTTTGATTTTCCTTATAACTGCTTGTTTCTGTTCCTTGTTATCAAGCTCTGCCATATCACTTTGAGTATATTTATTTAACTTATTTTAAATTCCTGTTCTGTCTAATCGGTTAATTCTATTTTGTATGCTATAAGCTATTCAGGAGTTTTGCTTTTCTGCTTTTTTTCCATATATGTAGTCTCTCTATACACACACATACACATTTTTATATTTCTATTTCAATATAAATATACACATATATACCATCTCTCCTGCGATCTACTTCCCTGAGGCATATCAACAGTGTATACCTAGGGGAGGGGCTAGGGCAGGCCCTAGCTAATGCCGCTCCTAGTGATTTTAGACAATGGATTGGGAGATGCATATCAGAAAAGAGCCTGAAGCCCTGGGATGGGCCACCATCACCTCACCTCATCTGCCACCAGGATCCACACTCTCTTTTCCAAGGTGCTTATAACCACCTGTCACCAAGGTGTAGGGGGGAGACGGAGAAGGGAACAGGAGGAGACAATGTTCGAAGTCTGTAGGTCTGATTGAGGATTGAGGTGGGTATTATTTATCTCGCACTTCAGCCCAGTTTAACTCAATCAAGATTGTGATGATGAGCTGTCTGTCAGCTTAAACAAAAAGATTGTTGGTAAGTAAGATTTTGGATTTTTTTTGTGATGGAAATATTTTAGTAGAGTATTTGGAGAGGCTGCTTTAGGTGATGTGGTCTGAAATCAGAAGTCCAGATACTTAGGGGTTTTGACTACTTTTTAAAATTTGAAATATGTACACTTTTGCATACCTAGTCTATTTAAATCAGACCCTTAGAATCCAGGAAAACATTGACTATTCAACACTTTTTCATTAGAAAAAACGTTATTGGGGTTAAAACTTTTTCAAGACCAGTAAATTATTGCTCACTAATACAAATTTCTAATGCACACCCAGAATAAGGAAATCAGTGAACGGGGAATTCCTATTCATAAAGGTGACAGGATGGAGTGGTGATTATCAGAGCAATCGAAAAATGTAGATATGCTGGCATTATTCCAAGCCATATTCCACGAATATAGTGGTGAGTACCACTTCCTCTAACAATGAAGCAAGACAAAGGTAATTTGCTATCTTACAGACTCATCCTGTTGTAGTAGTTTTGATGATTCCTGGAAAGGCACTGGAAGCTGCCTGCCATTGTTAATAAAGAGTGCCGATGCACATTTGATTCCTGCATATGCTTGGGACATATAAGTCCCAGAAATTCAGGAAGCACAATTTTCTCTTGAAGAACTGTGTAATGCTGCCAGACATACAGACCATAATAGCTAATGCAATGGTGAATTCTCCGGGGCAAGAGCTCATGGCACTACACGTTCTCTGTTTCAAGTTCCCTGATATGATGTTTTCTCTACATGGAAGGCTATGTATGTTGTCTTTGTGGTAGACTGCAAAAAGAGTCACAGATTCCTCCCTGCTCTATGTCCTCATCTTTTGCAATGTGACTTTGTGGCTCCTTCCATCAAGAGTTGGGCCTTTCTTCAGCCCTGAAACTGGCCTGGCCTCCTGACTTGGTTTGGCCAATGGAACAGTGGCAATCATGATCTAAGCACTTACACATTTAAGGCTCTAGATTGTCTTGGGACCCCTTCCACCACGGGAACAAGACTTGGCCAGCCTGCTGGAGAATGATCAGCCATGTGGAGGAAACTGAGGCACCCCTAGTGAACATGGCAGTTGATGCATAAATGAGCCCAACCAAGACCAACCAAACCTCATCATCCAGATCAACAGAACCACCTCGCTGAGTCCATAGCAAATTAGTAACCTGCAGAATTATGAGCTAAAAAAGTTGTTGTTTGAAGTCACTGTGTTTGGAGTTATTTATTATGCAGCAAAAACTAATGGGACAGAAAAATTAATGTGGAGACAGAAATATGCCTGTGAGAAATACTTGAGATTTTTCTCCTTAGGCAACTCTTGAGAGATCTTAGTTCTTCTGAGAATACGGCATATAACATCCAATAAACACATGTCAGGTAGAGTGACATGAGTGTAAGGACTGGATGTTTCTTTAACATACAGTACAAGGCATATGAAGGTCCTCTATAAGTATTTACTGAATGTGTATTTACATGTGAATCCATGTGGATATAGTCTCTTCCACTACACTGTGTAGAAGTTTCCTAGTCATCCCCTGCCCCCTTCTATCTCCTTGGAATTTAATATTTCTGAGCATACCAGCCTAACTTCCAGCTGTCAGTACTGGCAACTCTGCCTTAAGCCCGCTCTTGCCTCCAAAACCTACTCTGCCCATGGACAGGGAAGGCCAGAACTGGTAGGTAATCAGTGCACCGCCAGAAGCACCCCTCTATCAATGACTAAGGAATGTTGGTAGGTAAATATCCCATCTCCCCCAAAGGATAATTCTGAGGTGCTTGTTCTACACTGTCTGCCAGCATTCCCCAGGGTTTTAATTTCTAGTTGCCCACAGTGTAACTTGCTTGGTAATGTGTCCTTTCTTATCTTTCTTCCCCTGACCAGTATTTCTTGGGATCACCTTCCAAATACATTATTTGTACTTTGCTTCTGAAACAAAACGAGACACATGGAGATTCCTAGAGCTTCAGGTTTGTTATTTTCTATATTAAGGCAATGGAAAGCTAAGCAAGATTCCTTTATCTTTGGAGACAGATGGTACCTTAGGCATCAGCTATACATGAAAAGGATACATGCCAAAAGTATAATGAAGGCATAGATAAATGCCCCTCTGTGATCCCAGAAAACCAACAATGCCAAGACTATTTTAGAATTATGAAAACTTTTAAAGGATCTTTGGTGGTAAAAAAGACACATCGATATTACGTAATGTTTTCTAAAAACTATATATCTCATTATGAGAAACAAGGGGGAAGAATATAACTTTGTCATGTGCTAAGGCCAAGGCAATAAAAGGCAACTGATTTCTTTTCTCAAAACAATTATTTATAAGGTTCTTCAATTTATAAAATACAGAACTTCAACAGAACTTCTGCTTGGTGTTTTTGTTTGTCTTGGAGTAGAAAATTCATAATAGATCTCTGAGAATACACAGATAGATAAGATACGATATATAATAAGAACAAAAACCAATTATAAAATGTGGTTAACTATAAACAGATTTGATGTAGGATCTACTTTCTCCTTATTCCCCTATAAAAAACAGGCACCTGCCTTCTAACATCTTTAGTTTGTCCTCATATTTTTAATTGACCAGCTTCTGACACAAATTCAATAATGTTTTAGTTACTTAAGAAAAAAACCAATCGATTACTCTAACTTCATTGCAATTGCTATATCTGATATTCCCTAAACTCCATGAAGAAATGGGAAAGCCAAGCTGGATTTCTACTTAGTAGTACGCTTCATGGATCTACCCCTATTGGTTTGGACATATAGAATTGGAGTCAGTAGATGAGCTTTTGAAAGATCTTAACTCCAAGGTCTCAACTTTCAAATGGGATTATTTTTCATCAAATTGCCTCTAATTCATTATTACCAGCATGTAGGATGAATACACTTTTCTTCCAAGGCATAATCCCTTTATAAAATATAACCGATGTCTGTATTGTCTAATTTCCCCAACCTCAGGTCCAAACAATTCATTTTCTATACTCATTTGAGGACATAATCACTTATTATTTTATATTGTTACCCAGACCTTGCATGTCTAGCCTACCCAATGACATTTAAAGGTGCTTAATGGAAAGACATTATATACATTTTCAAAAGTATCCCCTAACTGCAACAGTGCTGAATGTTCTGTGGGAATTCAATTTTTTTTCAACTGAATTAAATGTTTTCCATAATTTCTTGGCCAAACATATAACATGCATTAGCAGAAAAATTACATTAATATTAAAATACCAACAGGATCCAAAGGTATTAGCCTCATCACAATTTTTATTCCAGTGGCATTTGTTCTCATTAATTACAACACCTTTCTATGTAATAAAAATGCCAGCACCACTTCTAAAGTAACTCCAGCATAGCTGCCTTAACCATCGCTCCTTTAAAGCACACCAAAGCTTATGCTGGTCAAATAAAGAGCAGTCCACATGGACAAGACAAAGCAGCATGAAAATTCTACTGAAAAATACAAGTCAGTTACCAAATGCTAGAAACCTTTGGTGAAGGTGAACAAATGTTATGAAGCTGTATATTTACAGTTTGGTTTGCCTATCAATTTCCTCTTCAAATTCTCCTGTGAAGTTTTCAATGTGAAGTGGAAATTCTCTGTTTTTGTACACATGTCTCAAAGGAACTTTGAAGGTGGAATGTTGAGAATAGGTGGGAGCTTCCTTCTGATATGTTTTGGAATTTCAAACTGCAAAAAATATTAAACTGGCATCATTATGTATCAGCATTAGGTCTCATTTAAAAAATACATAAATTCACCACCCTAATAAGAATAATGACACTTCTAAGAAGAAGGTAATACTTCTCTTTTAAACAAAAAGCAAAATTATTATTGAAATAGTCAAGAAAAAACAAATGCATAACTTATACATTCTTGCACAAATATATCACACAAATAATTATAAAGCAAGCTAGCTTTTCCAAATTAAGAACTGTCCAATAGAGTTCCCTTTATTCCCCGCACCTGAATTCTCTTTATTCGAGCCATTAAAATGTTAGTTTTATAATATTATCACAATATGAACAAATGGTGATTGTATACTTAATTAGGCACCAAGATTTAGTCTAAGTATTCTCTAATGTATTTTTAATGAACATACTATGAACACCCTGGAAAGGAAGATACAATTATTTTTCTCATTTCATATATGAGGAAATTGAGGCACAGAGAGGTTGAGTAATTGGCCCAAAGTCACTCAGCTGGCAGATGATGGAGTCTTGGGGATATAACAGTTGGGAGTCAGATTCATGTATCAGGTCCATAAGCGCTGCACAATTCAGAACCCAACGTCTGAGAACCGGTTGAAAGCACAGAGCATACCCATGTGTAAACCAGGACAAGTCAATAACATCCCTGAAATCCAGTCATCCCTACATCTACAAATTGAGAATGGGAACTCCAGGGCTCATCCTTCACTAACACAAGGTAAACCTCTGTACACTCTCTATGCACACTAAAAGCATGAAAGTGTACACCAGCAATAGCTTTTTCTCTGCCTTTGCATCCTTAAGAATGAAGACTTGAACTGTCCAACATGGTAGCCACCAGCCACGTGTGCTATTGAATACTGAAATGTGGTTAGACTGATTGAGATGTGCTGTACGTGTAAACTACGCACTAGATTTCAAAGACATATTACAAAAAAAAAGCTAAAATGCCTAATATTCTAAAAAGAATTATATGCTGAAACGGTAATTTTAAAAATATTAGGTTAAATAAAATATATTACTAAAATTAATATCTCCCATTTACTTTGACTTTATTTTTAATTTAGTTACTAGAAAATTTTAAATTGCATACGTGGCTCACATTATATTTCTTTTGGGCAGTACTGGCTTAGAGGGTGAGTGGTGAAGCAGAGGAGGGTCTGATTTGTAAATTTTACCACCATAGACAGATTTATTCATGCTAATTTAGTTCAAGATAGAGTAAAGAGCATTTCTGGACTTAAGTTCTGAGCATTTTCTTATTCAAAAATGGCTTTGTCGTACGCTTACCTCTAAAAAGATCTGAGACAATATTAAGAAAATATAAAATACTGATAAAGTATAAAAGTCACCAAGGCAATATTTTTCTTTTCTTCTTCTTTTTTTTTTTTTCCATCTCTCCCTCCCTTCCTCCCTTCTCTCTCCCTCTCTCTTTCATCCATGTAGGTATAGCTCTGGGAAAAACCTGATTTATAGAGTTTGCCAATTTCCATGGTGTAAATACTCCCTCCATGACAGATTTTCTTTTTTTTTTTTTTTTTCCCATGACAGATTTTCAAGTACCAACCCAATGTCACAGAAGTTGGGAAGAAATGTGTAGTACTGCACCACTATACACTATTTCCATCATACAGATACAATAGATGTGAAAAACCTCAAAAGCATATATAAAATAAGTAGAAAATGGTGAGTTATATGTATTTATTTTTGTTTTTAATATAATTTAATTGTAAGTTTGCATAATTTAATTTTTAATAAAAGCTATGTTTAGTAAGTGATGCCCCCCCCCGCCAAAATCCTAAACATTCAACAGTTGACTCTCTTGGGAGCCACTGAAAGCCTATCGCTATTATGACATTTACTTGAAAATCACATATAGAGGAACATCTCTTCAAGACTCATAAGAAACCCCCAAAATATTCTTACTCCCAATCATTCAACTATCCACAAAAGTACAGCTCCGGTTCACAGTTATCATTTACAGAGATATGACAGTGGAAGGAACAGAGCCAAGTTGTTGGCGGAGTCTAATCCTAGCAATCTCAGTCTCATATAATCCATCTCAGAGAGAAACAACAGAACACCCTTTAAGAGCCGCCAGGGAAGAGTCCCAGCATCCCTTTGTACTTTGTCAGGAAGTTCCTTCTTACAACTAACCTAAATCTCTTTTGCTGCAATAGGGGCCCATTCCTGTTTGCTCTGTGTTTAGTGAAGGTAGAAACAGCTGGTTACCATCCCCTGCATTATAACTCTTTATGTAAGGAAATGAAACACCCCAAACCAGCTTCCAAATCTGCTCAGCTGTAAAAACAGCCTCTTCTTGAGCAAAAACAAACAATAAATTAAATGGAATTGGGAGTTGAGAAGTGCTGCATATTTCACTCCAGGGAAACACCTCGGGCCAGGTTATACCCTCGTCAGCACCTAGTGATCAAAGGCACATTTTCCCTGGAAATAAATTCAAGGAGTGAAACAGATGGGATTATTAATCAAGTTGCTATTAGCATGTAGGGCCATTTTATAGAACATCCTTAAAGCAGGAGGCGTCCTGGGCCTTATCTCTTAATAGGATTCTAAGATGTTGGCAAAATGCATATTGCCCTGCATGCTGACACCTTGCTTGCCACATCCATTTTTATGAAAGTGAATGCAATAAATCAGAGTGGCTACAGAAGCTACACCTTAGGTGGTACACATGGGCCAACAGAAGTTAAAGTGCCAACTAATATACAGAACTATGCCACCCACATCTTCATGGCAAGCGTTCTTATCTCTCTAGAAGAAACTAAAAAGGAGAAGGTGAAAAGTTGATTGCCAGTGTAGGGCTGGCCTAGCTGGAAGCCAAGTGGCGCATTTGGAAAAGAAAGGAAAGAAGCAATAGCCCTAGTTCCAATCAATTCCTGATAGTGTCCTAACACCTGGGAGAAAACCTAACGATGAAGTTGCAAAACCAAGGATATTCAGGAGACAGGTTTGCTGTTCGGTGATTCTGCACTCCACAGTCTCCAATCACTGCCTTTAAGCCAGAGCCTGATGTTAGTACCTAATTTACTTGCTTGTCCTCCAGCAGACATGGGCCTCTTTATTTTCTGTAGCCCAAAGGGGTTATTCCTTTTCCATCTCATTCTCTCACCCTACCTCATTATTCCTTTTCTGCTTTGAGCTGGAAAGTCCAGATTTCAAAGCCAAATTCAGCCCAGAGTGCCACATTTGCCCTCAGGACATGTCAGATCCCCAGAAAGGAAGAATGAATTGAGTTTCTTTTGTTGAGGGTTGTTTCCTGCAACTGAAGCTCAGTGCTGCTTCCACCCGAGGAGCCTGAGAAATTCTGTGATCCTGATCCACAGGTGACAACTCTGTGGACACTGGTTTGCCCTCCATTTCCTAAGGAAAGGCTGCCAATGTGCTAGGAGGAGGAAGAGTGGAAACATCCTTCCCTAAGGCCACATAATTTAACACCTACCAAGCACGAAGCACATCTACCCATGATCAGTTAGTGTGCCTGCAACAATCCCCACTGGAGCTCAAAGGCATACCTACAGCAGAAGTCAAAATATGGCAGCCCATAGTCCAAACCCAGCCTGCATGGATGCGTTGAGTGGTCTTCACAGTACCTTTTTTAAAATCTGAATTTGTTGAACATTTTAAAACTGGGAAATTCCACTAGAAATCTGCATTTCTAGTTTTTCCAGAGACTCCTGCCACACTATGCCACATTCCAACATGGCAACAAATGGTGACAGCTGAGTGGGATTGCCCTCTCTGAACAGTGTGTGCCTCTGGTCCATCATAGTGCCCCCCTGCTCCCCAGTATCAAGGCAATCCAATGATATTTATCATTGAACTTGTTCTGATAGGTCTCTGTTTCTAAACTTTCTTTAGTCTTAGGCTTTTCTTACATGCTACTGACCCAAATATTTTAAGAAACGAGAGGCAAAGTTATGCCCTGTACAAAGAGTTACTGTAAACAAGAACTTGATTTTGAAACTAAAGAGATTTTATAAGACAGACAAATGAAGGAAGGGCCTGAGAACAGTGCTATTGCTTGACCATTATCCTTCTCATTATCCTGTGGAGTAGGGAATGGCAAAATCTACTGACTGCGAAGATTTGAGGACTATGCAAGGAAATAAACTCAGAGACTTCTCAACAGTCTTCTTATGCCAGTCCAAAGATGGCCTTTAGCAGTTTTGTTTTATTTTTTTAGTATTTCTCTTCCATCATTATTACAATATAAATATGTCACAGAAAGTTTGGGAAAAAATTAAGAAGTCCCTTCTCATTACAGTATCACTGCCCTGTCCCCTCTTCTTAAGCAACTATTGCTATCTGTTAATTGTGAATCCTTCCGGAAAGTATCTAGTCATTTACATACATTTGTATCCATTGTTTTACATATGGGGCTATAGTGTGCTCATATTTACTTAACAATATTAAGCACATATATTTTTTCATCCTTCTCTCTAAAAGTTATCTCGAAAAATGATACACACGCCTCCAAAAGTGTGAGAAATAAATTTCTGTTGTTTAAAAGCAAAAAAAAAAAAAAAAAAGATATACATCTGTATAGTAAATCACTCAATTAAAAAAAAAGATGATAAAATTTCAAATTACTTAAAATCATTTCATCCAGAAATAATGGTTACTAACATTTGAAGATCTTCACCACAGAAATCTTTCTATTGTATATATACAGGCAGAAGGAGGGAAGGGGGAAAGAGGAAGAGGGAGGGAGGGAAGGAAGGAGGGATGGAAGGAAAGGAGGGAGGGAGGTTAACAGATGGATAAATCAATTTATAGATATACAGATAGGAAAATGGGATTATGTTATGGCAGCATTTTGAAACAAAAGCTTTAAATATAATTTTCCTTGAATTTAAAAATGAAGAAAAAGGGGTACCTGGGTGGCTCAGTTAAGCGTCTGACTCTTGATTTCAGCTCAGGTTATGATCTCAGGGTTGTGAGATCCCCCCCGTCAGGCTGTGCGCTGGGCGTGGAGCCTGCTTAAGATTCCCTCTCTCCCTCTCCCTCTGCCCCTCCTCCACTCTCATTAAAATAAATAAATAAATAAATAAATAAATAAATAAGAATGAAGGAAAAGAAAGCCAAAGAACTATTCAACTTCAGAAAAGTACGTTTCTTCACAAAAATGAAGTGGTTCCTAAATTCTCTCTCTAAAAGAAACGTGAAACATTGTGTTGGATATTATCTATTGACTCTCTTTTGTAAAAAACATGGAAAATAGCATTCCTAATTTTACCAACTATGTTCTTTTTTATATTGGAGTTTTAAGACAGTTATATTTTGCTCTGTGACAGCAATTCCAACAGTTGTTCCTTTTTATTTCTACATGTTAATAGCGCCAATGCCCATCACCAACCTTTTATCATGGTTGTTTCATTTCTGATTTTTAAATATTTTCTTTGACTTACTGACAAGATTAAATAATTCAGTAGTTTGGTCCTTTTTTTCTAAGAGGGGCTTTTGGGTGTTCTAATACATGAATTGTTGCATATTTGAAAATGTTCATGTGTTGTCCTTATCCTTCAAGGACGACTTGGCCAGACCTTTAATTCCCAGCTCACATTTTTTTCTTTCTCAGAATTCTGTAGACTGCTCTTTAGTGTCTTCTGGCATTGAGTATTTTCTGTATAGATTTGTGAGGACAATCTGACATCTCTCCAATTAGTGAATTGCTTTTTCTGTCTAGATACTCATGAAAGTCTTTCCTTACACATGTGTTTTAATAACTTTACTAGGATTTACCTTAGTGTTGATTATTATATCATTTTTGTTTTGGACAACATGTACCCATTACATCTGAAGGTTCAAGTCTCAGGGAAACTTTCAGGAAACTGAAGATGCACAGATGTTAAGTAACTTGCTCACGATCACACAGCTAATAAATGACAGGGTCTAGATTCAAATCCTGCTCTCTGATTCCAGAACCCAACCCCAAGTCACTGCTAAAGAACTGTGCTGGATATTTCCTCTCTAAGCCAGTTAGTCACTGACTACACACAGTTTACTCCAAGGATGTCTGCATTTGGCAGGCACTGAGTATACAGATAGTCCCTCACCATTTGTAAGTCACCATCCAGAGAAAGGAGGACACAGTGGGTTTCAATCACTGTGGTACTGCATTCTTTTGAAGAGAAAGGAAGCAGAGGGAAGAAATGGAAAGACAAAAGTAACAGATCAAAAGGAAGCAGAAAAGAATTACCAGAGAGGGGGTGATGCAGACTGATAGAAGCAGATATGCTTCTTGAAACTACACATGTCAAGGACAGCAGAACAGAACTGGCTCCATATCCTGACTTCATCCTCAGACATCCTTTCCCTTTACCACCATTTTCCCCAACAGTACTAGGTTTCCTTAATTTGTGGGCTCACTGCAGCACCACCAAGAAGAAAGCAGACAGTGTGCAGGTGTCTGATAAGGTCAGCCCTCTAGCAAACCAGCACAGGTGGCAATTCACAAGATGTGTCTGAGGAGTACTGACCAGGTTCCATACCCAGCTCTCTTTGACCTAATTGGTCAGATGCCCTGAAATCTCCACCTTGAAAATTGTTCATTTGGGGTGACATTCTCTCTACAAAAGGCCACTTGTTATCAGGAAAGGATAAGCTTTTCGCTAGCCTTTCACCTACTAAGAGAACACAGTAGATTCACAAAGTCGGAAGGAGCTTTAGAGAACAGTGAGTCTACCCTCTCATTTTTGAAGCAAAGCAGCTGGAGCTTGAGTTTCAGATTAGTGAACTGTGAAATTAGAAAGCCAGAGACATAGAGGCATGGGATATAGTGGCCTGAACATTCAGGAGCATGACTAGAGGAATACCTGGAGCAGGGCTGTGGATGTTGTGGGTGGCCTGCCCTTTAACTGAGCAGGCGCACATATCTCCCAGCTACTGTAAGTATTGGTTGTTAATGCTCACCCTCTGCCCTTCACTCCACCTTCTCTAGAAATTCACCATGAACCACAGGGAGCCACCTTGCCCAGGAGATTATGACCCCATCTAGGGCAGCCCAGAGCTAATGACTGATTGAGACAAGAATACAAAAGAATGTCCTTCCTTACATTAAGGTGGAACCATTTCTATGGTATAACTCATAATCCTGTGCTCCCCGTGGATCAGGCTGAAGCCAGATCATATAGCTAGATCACTTCTTTGCTTATTTCCTATCACTGCACTATCCTGCTTCCACCCTCCCCCCCCTTTTTTTTTTAGAGCACTCCCTCAGTATATCGTATGTAGCTGAATTTGTCTTGAACTCTTCTGCTAGGAAAGCCAACCTAAGACAATCAGGACGCTGGCTGGGAAGAGGAGCAACTAAATTCTTGGCTTACTTAATAATTGGCCTGAAGGAGACTTTGTTCTCAAAATAACCAAAGATTTCCCTATTCTCTCTTTTCCTCTCTCCAATGTTTCAGCCAGGAAAAGACCTACAGGGTCTGAAATTCATCCCTTAATATGTTGTCACACTAGGTGTGTGCTTAGGTAAAAAGAAGGGTTTGCACTTCTTTTTGGTGACACAGTGACCATTCACTGAGTCTCCAGGACAATAGGTTTTAGGTGATGCCTCCAGTGTGAGGAATCTCAGGACCTTCTAGGGCTAAACATACAGCCCATTAGCCACACTGCCCCATCCAGTTTAGAGTAAAATGATTCATTCATCTCTGCTTTATTAATTAGTGCCCTGGATGGAAACTCTTCTACAAGTTGAGATGAGACACAGGAATTGAAATACTTAGAGACAATAAGTATTTTATTTAGAAGTAAGACAATAACAGGGCCATGTTTGGGAACTGCAGGCTGGAGTTTCTCTGTAAGTAAGAGGTGTCATCTCAAAGCTCAGAACTTGTCTAATCCTGCCAAGTGATGAGATTAGCTTCAAGTTTTTTCACTTTTTGCCTGGGGACACCTCCCCGGGATTATCATCTTCCTCTTCCACTTCTTCCCTCCTCAAGAATCCTTCAGTCATACCCCTTCACCCAAGACAACCCTGTGGTGGTGCTATATCCTTGTCAAATCAGTTCGGTGTGGTAAGGCAGGAGGCACAATCAGTTCTCAAAAACAATGGCTAAAGAGAACCAAGTGATCCAACAAACATCAATCGGTGCCAGCCAAGGAGAATTACACAATGTCCTTTAAAATGTGTTGTTTCATCTTCAGTTGCCACCTTTGCTCAAAGGGGAAGCTACCTGGAGCAGTCTGATTGGCATTCTTAACTTACTATTATTATTAAAGATCCAACGAATGTTTTAACAGCAGACACTCTGACTCCAGACATTAAAACTAAAGATCACCCATGATTCAAGGCATGAATATAATAGTGACCCTCTCTCTTTTTGGCTATCAAGAATAAACATCAGTAAAAGATAAGGTATACAAAACTTGAGCAATGGCCTGAAAACCAACCTAAAGTCAAATAGCCACGCTCTAGCAGTCAGCAGGGGCAAGCATTCACGTCAAATCAAGGGCAAATCAGCAGCGTGTTGTACTGCCATGACAAAGAATCCCCGAGCCTCAATGGCTGAAAACAATAAGGGATTATTTGTTGTGCAGGCTACACGTCTATTGCAGGTCAGCTGGGGACCCAAGCTAACAGGAACAGTCTCTAATCACTATGGTAGAGAATAAAAGATTACTCTGAAAATGAATTACTCAGCTTGGAAGGGACACGTGTCACTTTTATTCACAACTCATTGGCCAGAACTGGTCTCAAGGATGGCTGGACATATTCAGCCAGGAAATCTAGTGGCTAATACCAAAATTGCACTGTGACCCTTAGACTAGCCCCAAATGAAATCTATCCATCTAAAGAATTTCCTAGCGTTGAATTGTACTCCATTCACAAGCACTGATTAAATCCCTACCAGGTGCCCAGCACTGACTGTGATACATATAATATGGGTCACAGAATAAGTTTAAAACATTTTATCTGTCTTCTGAAAGGTCCTAATATAATTGGAAGATGAATCAAGAAAAAATAAAACTTTTTAAAACGAAAACAAAAATAATACAAAGTAGGGCAAAATGATGTGCCAAATCACGTGATACACAAATCAAACTTATCACATTGCACCTTTTTCTCTACCTGTACCTAGAAAACTTGATCTGTTACATTAGCACTACCTCCAACAGAAATACTATGCAAACCACCTTTGTAATTTTAAATTCTCTAATAGCCACTTTATAAAAAGTAAAAAGAACAAGTGAAATCAAATTTAATCATACCTTTTATTTAACACAATATATCTAAAATATTACTTCACCATGTAATAAAATAAAAAAATTACTGAGAGACTTTATATCCTTTTCTACATATTAAATCTTCAAAATCCAGTGTACACTTTATCCTTACAGCATATCTGAGTTCAGACTAGCCCTCCAGCGCTCACGTAACTAACGGCTGTTGTATTGGACAGAGCAGTTCTATACAATAACCAACATTAACACACATACTGCTAACCTGTGTGGCCAAGATTTGTTTTTTAACTGCTGGCACATGCTTGAAGATTTTTCTAGATGTTTAAAATGATGGCTTTTCTTTATGGCCTGTATTAAAGTAACTTAAAGTAGTTAGGACTGCATAGAGTCCAGGAAGGGAACACTCACCCACCCAAAGTGAAGGAATTTAAGCAACAAAATAAAAACATGTTCTATCAGGGCTGCAGGTCAGGAAGGGGTTAAGAAGAGGGGCAGGAGTGTTGAGGATGTGCCTAATAAAAAGCTGCTTGTTGAGACCTGTGGGAGTGTAGCCCTTTTCTTGAAAGGTTAAACAAAAAGCAGAACCACTGTATTTCAGCGGGCTAATTACCAGGAGTGACTTTGACCTTTACCGTTCCTGGAGATTTATGCTAGAACATTCTCCTTTGACATGGTGCAGGGCTCCCTGAATTCGGGTTGAGTGTGATCAGGTGTGCTTCTGGGGGAACTCTTTTTTTTTTTTTTTTTTTTTGCAGGAAGGCGTGTCTGTGCTTCCCAACTGTAGTCAGGAACAGTCATGCAATGGAAGACCCAACACTAGGGTGCTGTCAATTCCTTCGCAACAGCCTCACCCTTCTGAGAACCGCATTTACCTTTACAGTTGAGGAAACACAGAAAGAGACCATTTCACAACGGAAACTTTTGTTGACAGTGAAGGCTGTGGAACCTGAGCCTTGAAAATTCTACCAGAGGCCAGTTAATCTAATAAAGCTCTTGACATTAATAGGTTTAGCTAGTGGGAAAGTTTGAAATTCCTTTTTAAAGCCAACAGGGTCCCTTAGTGAGCTAGACTCTTTCAGGTGGTTTTTGCTCTGGGCCTTAACATGCCAGTTCCACACTAGATGTCTCATGGCTTCAGGACAGTCGTTATTCTTCAGTTCTGGTTAATTTTCAACAGCTCACCCTTCCAAGCCAGGTGGACAAATTCACTGACCTTAGCTGTTGACCAGCTCGGTTTCATTACTGCCAATGAAGTAAAAGGTATCTCTATAATCCCCAAGTGGGTTTGCTAACGGACTAATTCCAGTTGCCTTATAATGCTTGCCAAACTAACAAGAGGGGAATCTGGTAGAGACAGGTCAATAGACCCAAATACTTTCTCACTTCAAGATATACTACTTGAAAGGTAAATCCTATTTTATGAATGGGTCATGGGTGCCTCTTTATAATCAAACTTCTTGCCTGCATCTGCCACTACAGATGCCAGACCTTCTTTTCTCTTAAAAATTGCCTCTTTCATATGGAGCCAGCAAATCTTATTTTACTATAATATATGTACAAATCACTGGTCAGTCTTGAGACCCTTATAGCCACCTTCTGAAACCCAGACTCAGGTTAATTGGTTTGTGTTAATAACCTTGCTTAGCTATAATAAGAAAGATGAAAAATATTTATTTTGGAAAATCAGCTGGTGTTAGAGGTCACCAGACCAACCGAGAGGTTGGACTGATAAAGACATTGGTGATTTAGGATTCTTTTGACTTCCTTACTTTTATTACCAAATAGGAAATATTTGATATTTTATTTTATTTTACTGAAATTCTGGGGGGTAAACACAGGGCAGTAGCTTCTTTGTTAATTATCCACTGGTAAAGGGCAATCAAACCTGGTGATAGAAAAAAAGTAGGAATGTCCTTCTCTGATTTTGACATTCAACATATCCAAGCTTTTGGAAAGACAAATGGAAGCAATGTTACTTTGCTACTAGTTCCATTTTTCAGATCCACTTCTAAAAAGCTACTGAAAAGAAACTCTTAATCCAAACAAAAACGAAACAATGATGTCTACATCCCCCCCCCGGGATAAGCAGAGCATATGGCTATTTATAATACGGACAACTGACAGCAAGGGCTTTAAAAAATGCTTTCTCTCCTGTTGTCAGTTTTGGAATGGAGTTGGAGGCAAGCAAAGTCCTGATAACATTGGTGTATTGTTCCTGCAGGTCCTAACCTCAGCAGGCCACATCAGTATCTTCTGTCTGAAGAAGTCGCTCTCTTTTCATCAAACACATTCCAGAAGTCAGCGGTAAAAGCACTGATGGGGGAGAGCAGACTGATCCATTAACTCTCACCCAGTTCCTTGGCTGAACCCTCACTTCACATTCCAGTTATAAAGATTTGGTGAGTTATCAAACAGGAAACAAGCTCTGAAAGGAACTGCATTTTCAGAGGTTCTGGCCAAGGCTCTTTCTTGTTGCCTGTGTATCCTGGAGAGGATGAGAGACCCTCTTCCCTAAAACTTCTCTAGGCTTCTCCATTTCTGTGTGCCTAAATTATCTGGGGACCTTGTGAAATGCATATTCTGACCACGTAGTAGTGGATCCTAAGCATCTGTATTTCTGTACTTCTAACAAACTTCCCAGGTAATGCTAATGCTTCTGGTCCTTGGGCAACATTTTGAGCAGCAAGGAGCTAAAAAATGCTTTGGGAATCTGACTGAAGTCAAGATAGCTGCATTTCCACTCATGTGAGCTTTGGCTTCAAAAGTTATCCAACAGTGCATAGCATGTGCTTGCCCAGAGACATTGGGTCAGATGCAGTATGAATGAACACGTAAGAAACCATTAAGTGGGTGGTTATTCAAACACCTACCACTCATTGTTGTGATGAACAACACACTATAGCTTTAATCCCCATAGTCTCAATGAGAGGGAAGAATCCAGGCAAGAAAGGTGTGTGTCTCCAAGGTGAAAAGACACACAGAGGAAGAGAACTTTCCTACTACCTGTACTCAATTCAAAGCTTAAAGAGGAATAGTGATTATTTCCTCTTGGCTAAGCTCCGCTCCAGGGTGACTTTAAAGCTCAGGAGACATTACAGGCCCATTTAAGGGGACATCCCTACTGGGGCGTAGCCTTTTAAGGCACCATTCCATCTGACTAAAATGAAGATCAAGGTTGAGATTAAAAGCACAAAAAGTCCTGCCGTAACAGATCCAAACTTGTGGCAAGTTGTAGCTCCTCACATAGCCCAGGTTTCGCCTCTCTCTCAACTGAAGGGCCTGGAATGACGGCTGAATTTAATTTTAGTTTTCTCCAAGTCAAGTGACCTCCCTACCCAGAAGTAAACTCTCTGGGAAGGTTTGCTATCAGGCAGAACAGCCATGTCATTGTGGACATCACACTTTCCTTCCACAAATTTCATTTTCTTTTCTGTAAAAGTGGAAGGATGAAACCTATCCCACAGCACTGCTCTGAGTCCTAAGTAAGCTAATGGATAGATCGAGTATGTACACAAATTAAATAATAAATTAAATAAGCCAATAAATGCACCTGTCCTTCCAATTGTGGAAAAAAAGTAGAACATCTTTATCTCCAGAGCAACTTCAAATCCTGTGTGTAAGTCCATTGCTAGTAGGAGTAGAGCAAGCATTAAAAATGCTGAAGGACTTCCTTCAGTGGCTAATTCGATGGCTAGGACATATTTTAGGAGAGAGAAAACCATAATTTAAAGTATCCTGACATCAGTAAATATTTCCTTAGCATTTAGCTGCAAGAGCTCTGAATCCTCCATCTGTTCAGAAATTTCAAAATAATATGGTGCTTCAAGAGTTTGTGAATCCATAGAAATGTCAGGAAGACCAAGTGCCACTGCAGTTTTCCACACTTAGGGAAAAGTGTACAATACTCTTGTTTCTTTGTGGAACAAGAAAAGAAGACAAGTTGATCTCCATTACCCCTTCAGCATGTCCCTTAATTATATTTGGAAGAGTCTCAGAAAGAACACTAGTTCTGACCATGGGGTGAGACAGGCATTGGGGTGGGCCACTGCCCAGCTACCCAGGTGACACCTTCCATGTTCACTTGGCTGCATTCCTAAGTAACTACAATGCACATCCACCACAACCATTGTTTTCAAGCTCAAAAGATCTTGAGAATCATACAGAATTACACTGAGTTTATTGCTAAATGTTTGTTAAGTGGGTAGTAATACCTCAAAATAAGTTCCAGATAAACACTGAATTGAAAATAAATTTTCTCTTTTCTCTTCACTTCTACTCTGGCCTAAACACAAATGCCTCATGTAGATGTTCTACTCCCACTCCTTTCCCCTATGCTTACAGAGGCTCCATTCTTCTTCTTTTACTCTTCTATGCCCATTCCAGTCTTCATACACTGAAAGGGCCAAGATGACATCTGGTTGTCTAGGAAAAAGGCCACTAAGACAATGCGTAAGTAAACATCTTAAAATAACAATAGTCTTGTCTTTCTTCCACCTAACCAGTCTCCTTAAACTTCTACTCCATTCCATCCTCCACTGTGAGGCCAGAATGATATTTTCAAGAAGCAATGCTGATTGTGTCACTCTCCTATTTAAAACCCTTCATTGGCACCCTGCTGACCCTGAAATAAAGTTTGAACGGCACACAAAGTTCTTTATGATCTGGCTTCTCTTTATCTTCCCAGCCTTGTCTCTCAAACACTTCCCACCCTTCCTAGTACCCGATTCTCCACTGGTAAGCTCAGATGCACTCTGACCTGCCTTCAACACACACACACACACACACACACACACACACACACACACACACACACAGAGTCTGCCACTTGTTACAGTCTTTCCTGTCCTGCCCCTCTCCCCCAACATGGACTTATCCTGGGGTTAATTCTAACTCATTATTAAGTTGTCCACTTGGACATCACTTCCTGAGATCAGTGCCTCTCCTATGTATTTCTAAATGTGACCGGCGCTGCTTGTTAAATGTATACTCCCTTTTTAAGCTACCCTCTTATTCACTGTTATATTCCCAGCATCTAGAATGCTGTATGTTACATAATAAGGGCTCTGCAAATATTTGCTGAATGAATGAGTGAAACACTTTCTATATACAGAGCAGAGGTTCCCAAAATATGGTCCACTGACCAACAGTATTAGTTTCACTTGGGTACTTAGAGCTTCAAATTCTTAGGACCCCCTGAAGATCTACCAAAACAGAAATTTTGGTGGTAGGGCCCAACACTCTTTATTTTAGCAGACTCTCCTGTGATTCTGAGGCAAGCTAACATTGGGAAATGACTGTCTTAGAGCAGTGGTACTCATCTCTGGCTGCAGAGATGAGTAAATGATATTATTTTATAATCATCTGGGGATTTTTTTTTTTTAATGATTCAACTATCCCCCCTACACTTTTTTATTCAATTAGGCTAATGTGGATTCTAGAGTACTTTTTTAAAGCTCACCAAGTGATACTGATATGTATCTGGGGTTGAGAATCACTGTCCTTGACTTTACATTTCCTAACACTAGCCCTACCACATACACATAAAATTACTGTTAAATGGGCATTGGTCCAGTGCCTTTAGCCTCCCCCAGGACAATCGTGGTAAGGCTGCCTCAGATCCAGCCTAGCAGCCAAAATCATTATTCTAAGTGTGCCCCTGGAACAATGTTTGCATCCCCCCCGAGGGTAGCTTGTTGGAAATAAAAAATCTCAAGCTCCACCCAGACCTGCTGTATCAGAATCCGTATTTTAACAAGATTCCCAGATGATTTGTGTCCACATTAGAGTTTGACAGACACCAGCCTAGGAGAGAGAACACTGAGCATGGTTTTATAGAGTATAGCAGTAAAGTCACTTTTTGTAGGTCTTTTTATAGTTCAGGTATGTAGCAGCATATAGTCAAAAGACTTTTCAGAAAAAAACTTCTGGTCACGGCCAGAAATTAACTCTCAAGGTCAAATGGCTTCCTTGGTTAATAGCATAGAAAGGACTTCGTGAGTCTTGGCTTCTGTTGACTGTCAGGTAGAGAAGGTCATTTCTACATAAAAGTGTTTGAAAACGAGGCCATCTAAAAAGGTCCACACATACATAACTCAAAATAATGAATTATGGGTACTTATACCCCAATCACATATACTGAGTGCTTACTATGGGCCAAGCATCATGCTAAGTACTCAATACATTTTAATTTATTTAATCTTCCCTACAAGCTCATGAAGCAGGTGCTGTTAATTATCCCCAATATGGAAATGAAGGAAGCAGATACAGGGAAAGTCAGGCACAGCTTAGGAGTATGACCCAGAACTGAAAACCAAACCCATCTTTCTCTGGAACCTGTGTTATTAACCACAACATTATGTTCAACAATTACTCTAAAGGAGAAGGAACAATGACCCCAAACAACTGTTTTTTTAAACATTAGTTTAAAAGCCCCTGACTGTTCCTCCTACAATTAGAAGAGCCAGAATTAAATAGAATGGTTGCCGTGCCAACCCACAGAAGTCAAATATAACCAGGCAGCAAATTAGAGTAAACATTTAGGAATCCCTTGCATGTGGCACACGACTCCACCCACCCTTCTTGGCATAAGCCGGGATGTTGATTATATGGATCCCGCTGGCATTTCATGTCCTCATGCAAGTCATACAGAGTATCCTCCTTACTGCTGAATGTGAACATGACCAGACTTATTTAAGCAATTTGGCACATTATGGTGATGACTCAATAGTGCAGACAAGGGCAAGAGCCCCAGCTTATGCATTCCTCCATCCCCCTTACCCTTTTAATTCAATCACCCCGTGAAAATGGACCCAAACAAGATGATTGGCATGGTGGTCAGAGCTGAAGATCATTTCCTAAGCACTAGGATTTCTTGAGGATAAAAGTAACCAACTGGCCTGGAGTCATTAACTGCAACTGGTTAATAAGCTCTGGCAAATATATCTTATCTAAACAATTTTTGCCATGGTAAGATAAAGAAGAGAAGGGAGAAGGAAACTAGATGCCTATATTTGGAGCAGAATTTATGCCCCACATACGCCAGTCAATCAGTTTGGCTCATCTCTTCTGGCATTCCATTCTATTGACTGTCCCCCATTAACACAGCGGGGTTTTCACATGTTAACCTAATTTGTAGGCATGGGAGTTTCCCGTGAAAATTCCCTGAGCACAGGTCAGAGGTGGGAGCCTCTGACCTGTGAACATTTATATGGTTCTTCTTTGTACTGGATCAGAAACACTAATGTTGTCAGGCAGCATCTGACAAGAGAACTGCTGGGCTGTGGTCATGGGGCCTCAGCTGATATATATATGGATAGAGTAACTCTGAGACATTTCATATCAGAGTTTGTGGCCCTGAGGGCATATTCTTAACTCAGAACCTATTATTATCAATGCTTCCAATTCACTCTCTAATTCACAACTTGCTTTGAAATAACCAAAAGGATTATTCACAAATTCATAAACATTATTACTGAAAGAAACTTAGAAATAATCCTATCTTAGTTCTTTGTTTTATAGATGAAGAAATTAGGGTCCAAATTACTTGACAAATTTCCAATTTTATGTAATTAATGGCAGAGCCAAGGGTAGATTTTGGGGTTTCTGATTTCCATGCCAAGTGCAAGTTCTACCATGGGTTAGATCAAATTGGCCGTTCAGAATCATCCAAAGATCATTTAAAGATACAGATCTCCTGGCCACACTTCCAGATGTGCTAACTTAATAGAAATATAGATAGAGCCCAGGAAATCTGAATATTTTGATTCATGCTCAGGAATGGGCTAGAGTATCCAAAGTAAGTTTCAGAATCAGAATTTTCCTAAGTATATGAACAAAAATCATGAAATATTCTTATACCTTTGGGTTATCTGCTCTTATGACTATCTCCAATCAACCAAAGCTTCATGTATGTTGACTTTTCCAAAAGTGATTTTTTTCTTTTTATCAGAACATCCATGTGATCAAAATAAGGCCACTTCTGTGCTCATAAGCTCAGAAAAATAAAAAGACAATCTAAAATCCCATAGTTAACCAGTGATAAACCTAGATTTGAGTCAAGATCTTCTGCAAGTACTTTTTTCCTCCTAATTTATAGGAAATTAGGACGCAAACACAAAACTGATGACAGAAAAAAAATCTCAAAGCCTCCGTGAATGAATACTCCACAGCTCTGGGGACTTTCCTCTTATCCTCCTTTCCCCTTCCTCTCCCCTTCTCTCACAAGATGCTGAAGACGGCACAGGGCATTCATACTAATTTTATTTACTTATTGAGAGACCACTGCTCTGCCTTTAAATATGACCCATTGGTCAGTGTTAAGTGGGTTAGGTAAAGGTGACCACCACCACTCACTGATTGCCAAAAACTATATAATTTCAGTCAGTTTTCAAAGTCTAGAGACAACACTCCTAATATTTTTAATGTAAAATCTTTAGTCACTTATTTCTACATTTGTTTTATGTGATAAACCAAGCAGAGTGGAATGTTTAATAATGGAAGTATCTTAAAAGCAGAAGATTACACAATTCAGTAGTGTTTGTTATGGAGAATATCTTGGGAAAGACTGGGATTTGGGGGGAGGTCCTAGATTCCCATCTCCGTACAGGGACTTTCCTCTGCTCCATCTCCTTGGTCTTTAAGAACTCTTTCAGAAGGGGATCAGGAACACATTAACACCAAAGAGTTAGGGACTGACAACAGATTGGAAGTCAACAGCTCTTAGCGTAGCTTTGAGTCATGGATGAATATTACATGACCATTTAATTCCTGATTTCCCTTTCTTTTTTTCCACTTTGGGACCCTGTCACCATTTACTAGCATCTTAGTCAGCAGTTAAAACCTAATCTAGCCTATTTTGTTTTGTTTTGTTTTGTTTCTGATTTGGGGATCTAAGGAGTTCTGCAGACCCCAACTATTCATACAGAGTTCAAGGATCAGAACACATGACTACAAGGATCAGAACACGCAACTAAAACTAAACCAGTCAATGCATTCCCTTCCCCGGCCACAGTGATTGGTTCAAAGGAAGTCCTGCAACTACGATAGGCCAATCAGAGTCAATCACAGGCCTTTTTCGGAGAGGTGAGGGAAATGAGAAATTCTGGAGCCAAATGCTTTCCGTTCTGTCCTGGTTATGAATAATGAGGCATGTAAAGCTTCCAGAGCTGCTGGGCTCTGCACTGGGGCCTCAGGAGAAGCAGAACTCATTTGCATATGGGTTGGTAGGAATTTTAACTTTTAAAAGCTCTTCATTTTAGCTTATTTGCACATTTATTCTTTTTGTCTTTCTCTTTTCCTCTCTTTTTTTTTTTGACATCTATCTATTTATCTATCTATCTAAGCTATCTGAGAGTAAGCTGTAGACATGATGCCCCTTTATCCTAAAACCTTCATCATGTATCTAAGAAAAAGGACATTCTCTTATTTCCGTACATAACTGTCCAAATAATATCTTTTAGAGATACTTCATTTTTCCCGTTAATGGAACTCACTGCGTTTGTCCATATTGCATGGAAGTTATAGGTACAGTCTTGGTGCGTATTTTGATTATCAGCAGAATACACAGTTCGTAAAAGTAGGCATATACTTGTAAAATATTATGCTATTATGTGAAGAAGAGAGAGAATAACAAATGGTTTTGGAAACAATGCAGTTTGACAGCCTATTCCCTACATTCCCCCCTAAATACTGACAAATTGAGAAGACCAGGAATTATAACTCCTATATTGAGATGAGTGTGATACATATTTACATGCATATAATCAAGAAGCAGCTATGTTTCACTGTACTCCCCAGTGAAAGGGACAGGATCAAAACATTAGAAACGGGTTTCAGAACCAAGAGGAGAGATCAGTAAGAAATATGAAACAGAGGCAACAACATAATATCTGAGCGGCAAAGTTCTAAGAGGTGTAGACTAGGAGTCAGGAAGCCAGGACCCTTGTCCTACCTTGTCTACTCTCTCTGAATGATCTTTGGTGAGATGCCGTCACTCTCTGGAGTACAGTTTCTTTATCTATAAAACAAGGGGGTTGGACCAGAGGCTCTGTAATGCCCCTTCCAGCCCAGTGGGTCTCTGGAAAGTTCACATCCACATCAATCAAACTCTCATCAAATGCCAGACTGAGCAGCAGTTCAGAGAAAGGGACTATCAACACATACAGCAATATTTGAAGGTCCCTATGACAGTCAGGGGTGGGAGGCAGACTCATGAGGAACAGGAAGGAATCTGGCAAGTGGAGGGGAAAAAAGTGCATGCGAAAATGGAAAGCCGTCCAAGTAAATGCACAGTCTCAGAAATGAGCACAGAATGTTACTAAAACAGACCTGCCTGAATAGTCTAAGAGTTGGGACTTGAGTGGACAGACAGTTCATGGGCAACAGTTAGCTTCTCTATTGTGGCCACTTTTTCGACAATGGAAACTTTCACTGATGCACTCTGTGATGATGAATATGTATATAGAAGAGTCAATGGATACTATATACCTGGTAGCTTCCAATGGTTTCATGAGAAATATTTTTACTCCATTTTGTGCTTATTATCTATATGGAAAGTTGCTTTATCTGTAAATACCAGCATCCACCCACCCCCCCAACACACACCTGAATTATCTGTCTTCTCACAGATAAAGAATACAGCACTGTTCAGACAATTCTGGCTTGTGTATTGAGTGTCACTGCTACTGGTGGGTGGTTTTCTTGGCAGTGGAGATTATGCCTTTTGTTGAAAACTGATCACAAGTACATTAGCTCCCTTAATTTTCATTAGTTCTTTAGGAAGAGCTATTATTTTCCCAATTTTACACATGGTAAAACTGGGCTCAAAAAGAGTTTATAAGCTTGCCTAGAGCTGGGATATAGATTTAAAATTATGTTCTTAACTTCTGTGTTGATTTATATACAATATTTTCCTTGATCCTTGTAAATAATGCTTTTCTTTGCTGAGATAGATGGGGCTTGGGAAGTAAGAAAAGAATCAGCTGTCTTCCAGAATCCCTCCCCCAAGCAGGCCTGTCTAGCACTAATCAGACTGTTGATATCAACTTCGGTCAAATACTATGAGCGTGATTTATACAGGCAAAAAAGGTGATAATTAGAAAATGTCAATGAGCTGGTTACAAATGTTGCCAGCTAAACAATATTATGAAAATCATTACTGAAAACTATTTGGAAGTAGTTTGAGATGTCTTGACATGTATTTGGGACTTTGCATATATTTGGGACCAGAAAGGTTATTTTTATGTATCTTGGCAATAAAAATAGAGAGAGAGAAAGAGAGATTCAAATCCATTTTACCATAGATCATGAACCAAGGTTATGTACAGGCAGCAGAAAGTAAGAAGAAAAGGAAATTACTTAAAGGGGGTGGGTGATAAATTCCTCATGCCCCCTGGGGGTAGTGTTCGAATGAGTATTATTTAATGGTAGCAGTGGTTATGGGCATGTGTGTACTTGGAGAATGTGCATGTGTGTGCATACACTTTGGGGGCTTTTTTTTTTAATGTTTCATATCCTTTGTAGTGTTTTAAACTTCTATAGACTTAATGGAAGAAGATTATAAGTCTGCGTGTATTTTGGGGAGGAGCTGTAAATTGTTGGTGATGGTTGTAAAGTTTGTTCTTACTTGTAAATAGGGTTCCCTTTCTTTTTTCCCCCTCTTTCTCTCTCCCACACCTCCTTTCTTCCCTCCTTCCTTCCTTTCTTTTGATTCACTTTACAAGGTGGTGAATTCTAATCAGTGGAAAATAAAAATGACCAGAACATGGTCTGCAGTAATGCCCCAAACTAATGGGCCATTCAGTCTTTCAGAAGCATCAGACCAAATCCTGTAATGATAAAAGAATTCAAAGATCACATTTTATTTTTAACTCAACTAGGAGATTTCATTATCTTCCTAATGGAATATTCTATCGTAATCAGAAGATGTGGGAACCTTATACTTATATCTTTGATATAAAGAAAGTAAATTTCAAAATACACATTACTGAATTTTTTAAAATTTAATTTCTATTCACCAGAAACTGATAGGATTTTTTTAAAGATTTATTTTATTTTATAAGTCAAGCAGAGAAAGGCAATTATCATATGGTTTCTCTCATCTATGGAACATAAGAACTAGGAAGATTGGTAGGAGAAGAAAGGGATAAAGAAAGGGGGGTAATCAGAAGGGGGAATGAAGCATGAGAGACTATGGACTCTGAGAAACAAACTGAGGGTTTCAGAGGGGAGGGGGGTGGGGGAATGGGATAGGCTGGTGGTGGGTAGTAAGGAGGGCACGTATTGCATGGTATACTGGGTCTTATGCGCAACTAATGAGTCATTGAACTTTACATCAAAAACCAGGGATGTACTGTATGGTGACTAACATAATATAATAATAAAAAAAAAGATTTATTTTATTTTAGAGAGAGAGAGGTAGAGAGAGAGGGAGGGAGGGACAGATAGACAGGGAGAGGAAGAGAATCTCAAGCAGACTCCCCGCAGAGCATGAAGCCTGACATGGGGCTCAATCTCAGGACTGTGAGATCATGACCTGAGTGGAAACCAAGAGTCGGACACTTACTGACTGAACCACCCAGGTGCCCCCCAATAGGATTTTTTTTAAAAAATAGACTTCAATTGTATTTTTGAAATTGAATTTTTCTACTGGCTTTTATGATAATACTGGAGATCTATTCTTACAGAATAATTTTTCTCATAATTTGCTGAACTTTACCAAAATCTGTATTAGTTTCCTCTTGCTGCTGTAACAAATTACCACAAATGCAGTGGCTTAAAAAATATAAGTTTATTCTATTAGTTCTCTGGTCCAGAATCCCAAAATCAGTTTCACTGGGCTAAAGTGAAGGTGTCGGCAGGGTTGATTCCTTTGTGAGACTCCAGTGGCCTCACTTCTTTGCCTTTTCTAGCTATAACCTTTATCTACCTCAACTGATTTAATGTTCCTAATAACTCCAGGTGGTTGGTACAGTTATTTCCACTGTTTTACAGATGAGGAAAATGAAGCACAAAATGGCAAAGTGATTTGTTTAGAGTCACACAGAGACAGAGCAGAGAGGGAATTGGAATCCAGTCAAGGTCCTGAACTCTGTGCTCTAAAGCTTACACTTCACTTTTTTTGTTCATAAAATATCATCAAACTTAAGACCATAAAACTTTAAAAATTGCTTATCTAAAGAAATGCTACTTAGGATTAAACTGATACAATATTTTCAAATAATGCAGGGCATATTTTCAAATATGACACAGTTATTTTAAACATATAAATTTTGAAAAAGATCTAAATTCTAAAGGATATAAAATATAGCAGTTGTAATAACATTAGCCAGGAGGTCATTTCCTCAATATCAACCTTCATCATAAGACAAATTTAACTGGAGCTATTGGAAAAATAATAAAAAGCTCCAATATAAAATATTATATTACCTTTGAATAGACAAATGAGAGATTAAGATGTAGATATGTGAATAAATCTTGTTTATTATTATTTGTATACAAACTGGTGCTATTAGTGTGCAATAAGGTAGTTAATTTTCTTTAAGCAGGTCAGAGTTTCTACTATAATCCTGTCTGCACAGTTAATTTGAACATGATTAGTTTTTCCCCAAAAAGGATGGTAACATCAAATGGTCCTGGCTGATTTATCACATATGCTGAACTCATGGATTCTAGTATTCTTGGCTATACGGAAGCCCTATTTGCCCATCGGATTGTAAAGGAACTCTGACAAGGTCATTTACAAACAACAACAAACGAAAATCTCTTTGTTACTAAGCCAGCAGTCAACATTTTGGTTAACTGTGTATGTATATACTTCTTTGTGAGGCAACGGTGGCGATCTTTGACTAAATTCTCTGTAATAAACTTCTAAATCATCTCTCAGCTTCTTCATTTATGGCATTCTTCTTACAGTATAACTCAATCCCAAACATCTCCTGTTATTCACGGATTCATCATAGTAAGACCTGCTATTGGATCAGGTGTTGTGCTTGATGCTGAAGATGGGTAAGACATGATCTCTGTTCTTAAGTCACAGACAAGGGAGGGAGTTAGTGAGAAGACAAACACTGTGATATGGGCTATAACAGAATTATGTACAGAATGCTATGAATGCTTGCCAGGAGTATTGCTTAAGGAAGTTTGGGAGCCATATTTTCCAGACTGAGTAGGAGTACTGAGGGGCATGACATCTTCAAGGATATGCCAGGAACACAGTATGCCTTCCAGGGTTGGAGGGGTCAAAGGGGGACAGATGATGAAGATCTTTTCTCTATGCCAACAAGTCTGAACTTGACCCTAAAGGCAATTAAGAACCATGAAAGGTTTTTAGATTGGGAGTATGACACCACCCACTCCAATATAACCCACACCCAGACAGCTTCTACCCCAGATAAAATTTCTCCATACCTCCATTATATTCTGCTCCCTGGAAAATCTTCCCAAGGTAGTTGAAGAAAAGAGATCCCAAAATTCTTCAATTAACATGGGTCAGGGCACAACACTTAAGGTTTGAAGGCCCATTAGCGGGGTTGTTACTTTCTCTATTTTGGGGGTTTTTACTCTGCCCCTTGCAGTTCTGGGGCCCAAGAGGGCTGAAGACTCTGCTTACCTTCAACCAGAGCAAATAGCTTTGATTTGTTATATGTATTGGTTTTCCTCTTCGACATTTCTTCTGGGAAGAAAAGAAACCTGACTACTAAAATACTCATTCTCACACCATCCTCAGTCAGTGGCAAGATGAAGCACCCACTGAAGACCTGGCTTCTAGTTCTCAACCCACCCACTAATGGTGTGTCCCTTATGAAGTGCTTTGAAAGCTACATGTAGATCAATTTTTTTTTCATGGTTCGATAGAATCCTAGAGCAGGGAAGGACTTCAGAGGGCCCAAAGAAATTAAGTCTTGCCTGAGGTTAGTGCATAGCAGTGTCGGAGGAGACACTGTTTCTGCAGGTAACAAGCCAAGAATGCATTTTACCATTCTCCATCTCCACACTACCTCTCCCCACTGCTACTCTTACTGGCCTGTAGCTACCACCATCACCTGTCTAGACCACTGCAGTAGCCTCCTTACTGATCTGTTTCCAGCCCTGACCATTCTCAACAATGCCATCCAGAGTCATCCTATTACAACTTCTAGGCACAAGACCTGAATTAAATGAGATCTGTATTATTTCTCTCACAGGGTCAAGAGATCAGATGAGTTGGAATAACTCTTTGAAATACAGAAGACAGTTGCTATCATTTTATCTCTAACCCAGCAGTTAAATAAGATAAAATAAACCTTCAGAAGCAAGGTGAGGCTCCGTGGCCTCCCCAAATATTTTTGGGGGGCCCTCTGATCACTCGTCAATTCCTCCCTAGATTCCCTCTTTTGTGATCACCTCTAGGGAAAAAAGAACACAAGCTTTGCAGAAGGGCAGCTGGCCAAGTCCCTCCAAGCAGGGGAAAGAAGTACCACTGGGAAACAAAACTGAATACTGCCATCTACTGGGAGAAAAAGGCACACAGTGGAGAAAGCTCATGAAGCCAGTAAGGATGAGAAGAAATAGGAAGTGACAAAAGATATTGCTTAAGCTAAAGCTGCTAGGGGGAAAAGGGCTAAGGAAATGAAAGGAAATAACAAAGGCATAGGTGGCAGTGGAAGCCAAGTGCGATGGATAAACTTAAATGGTCCTTAGGGGGCAACCTTCCCAGTTGTTCCATTTTGCAGGGTAGAAAGTAGAAGTCCCAGAGATTTGAGTAACTTGCTTGTGGTTAGTCAACTACTAAGTAACAACACCAGAACTATACTCTTTGCTCAATCCTGGTGCACTATTTTACATCACACTTCCAACTGAGCAAACACATAATGCAGAGACCATTATACCTACATTTTTGGTTACCTGGGAATTATGCATCTATCTATCAATCTAGAAGTACACATAATTACTCACATTCCAATGTGCTGCAGAAAGTATTCACAAAGGCTAAATAAGAAGGAGCTGAGGAGTGGCACTAAAATCATTTATGGATGAAACATATGGAGAGGAAGTGGGCACATAGAGAGCGTTAAGTCTTGAGACGGAAAGGCACTGCAGAACTGGGAGGTGGAGGGAGATGAAGAACTGTGCCTCACACTAACCTCTTATCAATAGCATTCACTGGAGGAAGCAGTTTCCACAAGTTATTTTTTGTTCTTAGATGAGTACTAGTAACTTGGACTAACCCCAGAGTCCCTGCATTATCTCCAAAATAAAGTCAGAAAATCTCATTGAATCTATATTCAAAATATATACAGATTATGGCCACTTCTTCCCACTGTTACCACTCTGGCCTGTGCCACCACCATCCTCTGCCTGGATCACTGCAGTAGCCTCCTACCTAGTTTTCCTGCTTCTAATCTTGGCTAGTCTCAGCAATGGTGACCAGAGTCATCCTGTTATGACTACTGGGCTTAAGCCCTTCTAAAGCCCCTTGCCTCCAATCTCACTCACCAATGACTAAAAGTTAAAGCTCTTTCAATGTCCTGCAAAGCCTCACACAATACGGGTACCATGTCATCCCTATCCTCTCCCCATTACTCACTAGGTTCCAGGTACACTGACCTCCCTGCTCTTCTTCTAGTCAGATGAGACCCCACTTTAGGGAGTTTCCACTGGCTGTTCCCTCTGTTTGAAAGGTTCTTCCCCCAGATATCCACAGACAACTACTTCACTTCCTTCAATCATTCGTTCAAATGTCATTTTCTCAATAAAGCCTACCCACATTTAAAATTGCAAACTCTCAATCTGTTACCATGCTTATAGAGTTTTATGGCACATTCAACTATAGAAGTACTTATTGTCATCTGCTTATTGTTCATTATCCATCTCTCCTGGTTATAATGTCCAATTCTTGAGGGGAGGACACTTTACCTCTTTTTTGACTATTGTGTCTTCTGTTCCCAAAAGAGTGTCTGGCACATATTAGGCACTCAGTAAGTTTTTGTTAGATGAATAAATGAAATAGAACCATGATACTTTATCAAAGATAAAGTTGCAAATGATTATCTACACCATTCTCCTAAGAACGAAACTACCTAAGAAATCATTTAATCAAGTCCTTTCATTTTGTAGGGAAGAAAAAAGAGGCTCAGGAAGACAAAAGGACTAGGATTTGGTTACATGTCTTCTGACCCAACACCACATGTTCTTCCATCTATTTTTCTTGTCTCTTCAATGATTTTGTCCACTTATGACAGTAAAAATCACATTTTGCTTTTGGTCCTCCATGATATAGACCAAAAACAGTAAGTAGCGAACTTTGGTTGGTGGATATTCAGAGAAGTTTAACTGTCTGCTTTATGTATTATTCCAACAGTCAAAAAAAATATACCAACAGAGTGCTGAGTGTTGTTCTACCATATACTCATCTGCCCCTTCAAAGAAAGTGCTTCCTTCTTCAAACCAAAGGAATTTAAACCTCAACTCACAGGGCTGTTCTAGCTCGAGTTCACTGTCTTCTCACATCAGGCCATACTACAATCTTCAAAAGGACATTCCCCCAAAACGGAATTATTCAAGTCAGGGACAAGGTGGAGGAGGGGGTGAGGATGGAGATTGAGAGTCCAGGATGGACAATGGGATTCTATGCCCAAGATCTCTCCACCAATCAGAGAAGTGAAATAAGAATTCCTCCTGGTCATTCAGGAGTTAAGATCAAATATCTCCCAAACCACATATCTCAGAATCCTACAGTTAAGTCTACATTAAGGAACAAATACATTTCCCTATTGTAAAGTAATTGGTCCAGATGCTGCGCACAGTGGAAAGAAAGCCTCCATGTGAAGACAAGTAGACTCCATTTGTCTAGCCTCTAGCTTCCAAGCTCTGATTTGCAGCCTGGAACAGTATTAAAAGTGATGTCTCTCATGTCAGACTGTCTGGGTGTGAGTTCTGCCCTTGAATCATACTGCTGTGTGACCTTGAGCAAGCTGCTTCATCCCTCTGTGAGTCTACATTCTTAAGCGGAGATAATAATGGTACCACCCTCATAGAGTTGTTGGTTCATATATTAAACAAATTAATGTCAAGCTCTTATGAGAGCACCTAATCATCGCTAAGTTTTCAATAAATATAGCCATTATTATTTTTTAAAATGGCAACCCATTTCAGCATTGGTTCCCACATTTTTTGGCTAATTCAGTAGATCCTTCTAAATTCCTAGTTTTTTGCACTGCAGGCACGGTTATATTCTAAGTGAAGATTTCCCCTTATCATTACTTGTAAGGTAAAATAAGCCCATATGAGGATTCATGATTCTCTCTCAGAAAAGGCAGTTTTTTCTTCCAGCGATAATAATGTAAGTACTTGAAAAAGATAACAATGCATCAGGCACATACTGAGCACTTATTATGTATCAGGCACTTGGCTATGACTCTTAACATCATCTCATTACACCATGTCCTATGATATCTAACTTTTATTATTCCCATTCCACAGATGAGAAGACCAAGACACACAGAAGTTTTTCACCTAGCTACTGAGTGGTTGCTGGGGCTGGCGTGAGTGCAGGCTGTTACTACTGGAGCCTGCTGGCTTCAGTTCCACAGTTAGTGGTAAGGCTTCAGAAACACTTTTCTGGATCTTACCCCTTCGCTTAGGTCAGATAAAAAAAAAAGACTTTATTTTCTAATCATAATGAAAGTTAACATTTCGATGCATGGCTATAACTGATGACCAAGAGGCCTTTACTAAGGGAGTACTTGGAATTCAACTACTGCCCCATCGATCAGAGAAGCCAGGAGCTGGTGTTCCCAGGAAAGGAGAAGGGTAAGGGAAGACCTCTAGGCAGAGATCTTTAGCGAAAAAGGAAATGGAGGACAGTGATGCTGGAATCTGAGTGAGAGCCAGGCTCTCAAAGTTCCCCGAGGGGCTCTCCCTGCCTGTGGGAAACCAGAGGACAAGAGAACATTTTGGTCCCTGCTGACAGCCATGCTGAGAGATGACTGTGGCTCCCCCAAAGCAGCCTAGACATGACAATGGTTGAGGTGTGTGAAGACCACCCAGAGGGAAAACGCAGATGTTTCACCAAGATCAAGGGGGATTCAAGTTGGGGAAAAGAGATGGAAGAGGCTAAGTCCCAAATTCCAGCCTCTTCTCACTGAGCATGTAACCCAGGCTCTCCACTGAGAAACGGATGGGTGAGGGAAAGAAAAAAGCGTCTGAGTTTCACCATCTTGAGTTGTGTTTTTGGACACATACAGTTCTGGGAAGGGCGGAACATGTGTAAGGAGAGCTCTGCTGTCTGGGTGGGCTGGACGTGGTTAAGAAACAATGAGTGATCTGGGGGAAAAAAAAAACACTTTGGGCAGAAACAATGCCTCCTCAGAGAAAATGGAGGGGAAGGGGAACTTCTGAAATGACCTAGGAGAATGAGGCAAGGCAGCTGCTTTGATTGTGTAAATGAAATGGGTATTGGCCCACTGTCCTGTGGGAACTACCCAGGCCAAGGCTCGTACAGGGGAAGTGTCAGTAAGGAGAGAGCAGGTCCTCCTAGGTGTGGTCTGTACTTCCACATGGCTAAATTGCCCATGGGAGGAAGGCAGAAATGGGATAAACACCACGACTGTCAGGAAAGACAAAATATTATCTCCAGCAAGACAGATAAGGCACATGACTTTGATTTGCCACATAAACTCCTTCTGTCCAAATTCCACTCCCTAAGTGAAGCAAAACCAGGAAAGGGGAAGGCCATAAAGGATGGCAGGTGACTTCCTCATTCTCAGAAGAAAAACCAGCCACTTAATTCATGTCCCCTTGCATTCTGGTTCTTCTAAGATCCTGTTTGCTGGTCACAGAATGTTCGGGCATAGGAAGGAAATGATTTCCGAAGTCAGGTTGGGTTCAGATTGTAGATGACCTGGCAGAGAAGCTGTGTTTATTTCAGAGGACAATGGGAGCCATAAACAGCTTCGACTGAATCTAGCACAAACAACTCCAGTAGGAAGAAGGAAGACACAAGCAGCCAGGAAACCCCTTCATAAGTTGGTGGCAGTATCAAGCCTAGACGAGGAAGTGGGGACCTCTGCCCTGGGTCCCTTCTTTTAGCAATCTCGACTCTGGTCTTTCTCTGGCTGAACCCCTCCCCACACAGCAAAGAATCTGCAGGGCCAAGCAGATGTACCCTCTAGGAGCCCACACCTCTCCTTTTGGACCACACCCTAGGCATTGACGGACCTGAGAATTCCCTGACCAAACAGATCTGCACCTGCACTCAGGACCTGCAGGGATCTCTTTCCAGGTTCTGTCTCCTTAAGGGTGACTTGTGTGTACAGGTACGGGCCCAAAGGGGACAAGAGACTGCTATTTGAGGAGGGGCTGGAAGAGGGGGATGGAAAAACAGGGTAGGGTGTGTATACACGGTGTGGGCCCTCGAATGAGGACAGAGCCAGAAAGTAGAAAGACAAGGAGCTAGGCCACAGACTGGGGGGCTCCATTTTACTCTTGCTCTGGGCTCAAAGTGTGAGGGGCAGGCCTAGCTGGCAAGGCCACTGGTGGGAGGTAAGAAGTAGATGACACAGGACAGCCACGGTAAAGAGATGTTGTAGAAAGAAAATCTCACAGCATGGCTGCTTGCTGGGGGCTGCCCTGCCCCTGTGTGGTATCTCTGAGGCTGCTTTTCAGGTCCGGTAATTACAGGTCTGGCCAAGGATGGGATGGGGTGGGGCTGAGGTAAAGTGGGCGAGGTCCTTTCGGAAAAGGTGGTTAAGTGTCTGAGGCTGCAAAACCCGGGCACTGGCCAGGTACAAGGAACAATGTTTGGCAGAGAACAAGGGGTGGGGCCACTCCTGGCTGCCAGGCCTGGCCAGGTGCTGGTTCTGCTGCAGACATGTGGGCATGCGTTCCCGCACTTTCCCCAAGATGAGCCATTCTCTGGCTCTCTGCGGGTGAGGGCTGAGGTGAGAACACATCTGGGGATACAGCTGACCTTTAGGGGAGATGACCTCATCTCCGCCTATTACAGGTATTCAAAGTGGCTTTGGAAATCGCAGCCTTTTGCTCAGAAGCTATTTTAATAATGTGATTCTTAGAAGCATCCTTGGAAAACTGCAACCCACACCAATACAAAGTTTCCCCCGCCTTTTGGGAGACAAAATGCTTTACCCCAAGGGAATGCAGGTTGGACCACATGCCCTCGAGGCTTCTTCCAAGGCTGAGATGCCAGGTTAGTGCTGTCATGGCCTTCTTTACCCAACTGCCCAACATCTTTATCAGTGTTTCTCTACTGGTTTAGCATGCCTAGAGAGAGGAAGTGAAACTAATGAGTCACTGCGTTGCTACTGAAAAGGCACCCTGATAAATTCTGTGATCGGAGGTGGAGGCTGATAAAGATTTGGAGCATTTTCATAGGTTCCAATTAGACTAATTAGTACGTTCAGATCATTCTTTCTATTTAAGACTGTAGATGATTATAAGCCATCTTCAGTCTAGTTTGTGTTAAGATGCTGCACAAGGAGAAAAGAAGTTAAACCCTGAAAACTTCATAACACAGAAGATTCTTTCTTTTGGAAAGATTTGGCATAAAACCATCTATTGAAACATCCCAATGTCTTCATGGGAGGATTCCTCTGGAACTCTGACTCCAGACATGGCCTAGGATCTAAAAGCAGAAAGGCTAATCCTGTAGACCAAAATAGAGACTCTGGTGAAGAAGGAGCAATAAGAATATTCGGATCCAGTGTGAGGAAGTCCAACTTCAGGGGAGAGAAGGGAGAAAGGAAAACTTCTCAGAGGAGGTAAGCAGTGACAGAAGACTTCAGCTACTACCAAGTGTATGGGAGGGTTTTTTTGTCAAGCAAAGAAATGCAGGGAGAAACAGCTAGAGACCTTAGTCCCTGGAAGATAACAAGATTGTTCTTTCTGGATTTACTGGATCTTCACGATACAAAGAAAAGAAGTAAAGTCATGTGACCACTGCCTCAGCAATGTAGGGACAACCATCCTCCTCCTGATGCCTGGTACAGAGAAGGGGAAGGGGCTACACAGAGGGCTTGGGCAGTGGCCAACAGAAGTCTTTTTCAGAGCAGTGGGGCACAGTGCAGGATCCTTAGCAGCATGCTGGTAATTACAGTGTTCAAAGGAGGCAGCCACGGTGTGCTGGCTGACAGAAGTTGCCAGAAAAAATAACTAAGAGTGTACTATTAGTTGTATAAGGGCAAAGATTGTGTTCAGATTCCCACAGAAACTGGTAATGAGACAAGGTTTTGAATACAAGTAATTTCTTTGGAAGGTGATGGCAGAAAACATTGCTATAGGAAGAGGAAAGTGATACAGGGAAAGGAAGGCAGTCAGTTCAGGTGCCCTGCCAAGCAAATTACCATTGTGGGCAACTAGAGCTCAGTTCCATGGGGCATCTCTGGGAGACGATGTAGAACATTCGTCTCAGTGTTATCTTGCTCAAGGGGCAAGGGAGTATCCACCAACTGCCATCAGTCACTGGTTGAAAGATTCTCCTAGAGAACTATAATTTCTCAGCACTTTTGCCTTGTCCTGAACAGTTGATATTTTTATCAAATTCCCATGGCCATCCATCAGACAGTTCCTAGTCATGATGACATGTCTTCTTCAACCAACTCTCTCTCTGGCCACCCTTGCTAAAACATCTCATTTGATTTCTTACAGGTATCTACTCTGCCAAGTGAGTAAGCATGATATTTGTTACTCAAAAGAAGTATGGTCGCAAAGACAGGGGTGTTAGGCTATTTTCAGTTGATCTTAGATACACAACCTTTATTCTTGGCCATCAAGCCACTCACTTCTACCTGGACCCTCAGTTAATAGCTAAGCACTTCAGATGAGTTCCACATTTAATCCTCACTCAATTCTACAAGTTAGCTGCTACTGGATGATCACCCTCACTTCAGAAATGAGAAAAACATGACTTGGTTTAAATAACTTCCCAAAGTTACAGCAGTTCAACCCAAGGCCTGTTTCCTGATCTAGGATTCTTAATGACCACATTCTCCTGCCTCCAGTTACTCGCATAGAACGCGTGTTTCCAAAACAGGATGGCATATACACATTTGATGGACTTCAAACAAAGATGATGGATAAACAGTAAAAGAAGTTCTTAGAAAACTATAAAAGTTTTTATAAACATGCATAAGGAAAACTGCCCAAATCATGGGTGTCCAGCTATCCGAATGTCCACAAAGCAAACACAGAGTGCAGGATTCCACAACAAGGACATGACCAGAACCCAGAACATCACCCCATCCATTTTCCACCATCCTCAAAGGTAACCACTATCTTGACTTCTAACAGCATAGATTATCTCTGCAAGATTTTGAACTTTATGTAAGCAGGATATATTGCACTGTGTGAGAATCACCCAGATTGTTGCATACAGCTGTAATTAGTTTATGCTCATCGTCTCATATGTAAATATATTAAAATTCATTCAGCTGCTCTGTGGTTCATAGACTTCTGGGTAGTTTTTAGGTTGGGGCTACTGCACACAGTAAATTTATGAAACTTCTTGCCCATGTTGTTTGGTGTACTTATTTCTGTATTGTCTGTATTTCTGTTGGGTATGGATGTAAGAATGAAATTGCTAGGCTGTGGGTATGTACGCCTCCAGGGGAAACTTGGATGCAAAAGTTAGCCTTCCCTCAATGAGCTCCCTTCTTTTCAGGCTCTGAATGTTCATATAGCTCTTGAAGGCCTTCACACACATGATTTTTGTATTTTATTCAGCTTTTATAGTTTTTCTCAGCAGGACATTTGTCTGCCACAAGTTCCTCCCTCATATACGAAGCAAAAGTATACTTCTTTATACATTTTAATAATTTACATATATGCATTTAATTTTGTATCTTGTTTATTAATGTGAAAATAACTATACAAAGTCTTATCAGAAGAAAATCTAAGTACAAGGGATGTTTCTGTTATTGTTACTCTGTGACCGCATCTTTCCTAACTCTAGCTTGTTGTTTGGATTGCATTTTCCACTATCTTCAGAAAAACTGTTCATAGTCTGTTCTGTAATTTCAGACTTAGAAACAGACACATGTTGGAGCATAGATGTTAAACACCTGATTAGCACCTTTCACGGTTGCTATTGATCATTAACTGTCCCCAAGTCACTCCTCTCTAGCCTCTAGCCATTCATGATTCCTCTCACTTGCTACTCTTTCCCATGGTCTAGGTCTCATGTGTAGCCCCTTTTGGTATATCAGAATCTGGTGACTGGGGGCACACGGATGTGAAAAACACAAATTGTTGGGCCCTGCCCCCAGAATCTAATTCTGTAGCTCAAGTGAAGCCCAAGAATCTGCATTTTAAACAAGTTCCCAGGTGATGCTGATGCGGCTGGTCCAGAAACTACATTTTGAGATATGCTGTTCTAGTGCCATCTCTACTTTTCTTGAGTAATTGTGAACTGTTTTTAAAAAAGAACTTATTGTGTCTACCCCAGCTGTTTCTAATTTCCTCATGCTGGATTGCGCCCATCAACTGGAGAGTGATAAAACATAGTATTTTAAAGGGGCTGGACCCATGTTCCTTCTGCATCGATTTTAAGAAAACAAAGCAATGGTATAAATAGTTAAACAGGTCTTTCCCCAATAACTAGGAATCAAAAGCTCCTTTTCAACTGAGAGTTATATTTAGAGGAGCTTTCTTTAAATTTTGGACATATTTGGGAGGAGGGGAGTTAAACGGAAGGTTCCTGTATGACTGAAATCTCCCTCCTTCCATCATTTAAAAAAATGTCATTTATGACTGCAGGCCTGTGAAGCCAAATTTATTTATAATTCTCAGTAGCCCTCAGGTTCTGGGGCAATCTAAAGACACAAACCTTTCTTTGTTTTTAAGTGAAATATCTGTTGAATACACATTTTATGCGTATTTGTCCAGATTTAGTCAAAACAACACAAACTCTGAGCTATCAGGAAGTGTACTGTGATGTACAGTAAGTTAAACAAACATGAGGTTGACTTCACACAATGGCATTCATAGCATTTTGTCAACTTTTAAAACTTTATAGTACAGACTGTACAATAGCAGCCTCAAGATTTAATACACTGACCTTAACCAAAGCCCCATCTACCCACAGTGGAAGGGAAGGGTGAAAGAGACTTTCCTTTGCATCCAAGATGAGACAGGCAGGACTGTTGCTTGGTTTCACTATGCATACTCAGGGCATGGCGGTTTCCATGTAAGGGAAAACTGCTGCTTTTAACAGAAGATAAATTAAGCCCCCAGGTTAGAGTGAAGCCTTTTAGGTCAGAATTCAGATGATAAAAGAAAACCGAGGCTTCCCTAGTTGTGTGAGAGGACTGAGAGAGAGGTGAAGTTTATCGGCTTTCCTGCCTCGGTGCTAATGAGTGATAAGGAGCTCTAATTTGAAGACACCCTGGAGCTGTTAAAGTGTGTGTGAGATGCAGACAATTCATCAGCAGAGCAATAATCTTCTCCCCACACAAATGGAAAAACCATTTTGGTGTCTTCAGAGTTTTTCTTAAAGTCTGAGGGAAAAAGCAGGGAAATGTTAACTAAATTTTATAATGCCTAGTGTGTGCCTGGCAATATTCTAGTTCTTTATCAAGGGTCAGTCATCTGATATAATCCCCATAATAACTTCTATGATTTGGTGCAATGGTTTCGGGTGAGGAAACTGAGGCACAGAGTAGTTAGATGATGCAAAGTCTGTGCCTCAGTTTCTTCATCTGTAAACAAGGGTGCTCAAAGAAGAAATAGATGTTCAAACCCACAGCCACCTGACTTCAAACCCATTCTTACTCCACCAGCAAAGATATGTATGTATATATACATATTTTTTTAAAGATTTCACTTATTTATTTATTTATTTATTTAGACAGAGAGCAAGAGGAGGAGAGGCAGAGGTAGAGGGAGAGAGAATCTCAAGCAGACTCCACACTGAGTGCAGAGCCTGATGCAGGGCTTGATCTCTTGACTCTGAGGCCATGGCCTGAGCCTAAATCAAGAGTCAGTTGCTTAACCGAGCCTAAATCAAGAGTCAGTTGCTTAACCGAGCCACCCAGGCACATATGGTGTGTGTGTGTGTGTGTGTGTGTGTGTGTGTGTGTGTGTGTATGAGCTACCCAGGCAGATAGGTATATACCTATCCCTCTATATTTATATCTATATTTGGACATAAATCACCCAATTGGTGATCTTTCTCAGGGAGTGCATTTCAGAATTTCTAAGCAAAGCACATATAGGTTCAAAAAGACCTGAGGTGATTCTGAACCACCTCCCTGATCCAGGGCATGCCCTATTGCTTTGCTATCCCCTGAACCAATTGAAAAATCACTGGATAAATAACAAAGGTGCTTTAGTCAGTGAAAAAAAACCACTGGAGTGAGAATTTGGAAAACCGGGTCAGTTCTGCCACTGATAACTATCACCTTAGGAAGTGACTGAACCTGTGTTCTTCAGTTAATCAATATCCATTTACTGAGCAAAGATTCAGTAAAATCCCTAATGTTGCAGGCTCTGTACAGATATACGTTTGTATAAGCCATGCCTTCTACTTGTAAGTTGCCCATGGTCTAGTGAGGAATCCAGACATGTGAACATTTTTGACATTCATAATTAAGTCTGAAGGTACAAATTCTTATAAGGGGTTATAAGAGTATGGTTCCAAAGCTCTTGCCTCTGCCTGGATGGCACAGGAATCAGGAAAGTTCCAACACAAGAGCAAAGGATTCGAGGAATTTGCCAGGCTGATACAGTGAAGCAAAGAGGAGAGATTCCAGAGTAAAGGAACCACATATGCAAAGACATAGGGTCATATGCATAGATCTAAATGCCATTTAATAGAACTGAATCATAAAGGACATGGCATATCATGCTAAAGAGTTTGAACTTTCTCCTGCAAGTGATGGTGAGACATGGAACTTTTTGTAGGGCCATGAGGTAGTTAAATTTGTGTTTAAGGAAAAACAGTAGTATGACAAATTAATTCAAGAGAGATAAGACTGGAGGCAAAGAAACTAATTACAAAGCTATTACAAAGGATCAGATAAGATACGATGTTGGCTGATCTAGAAAAGGTGTGTGTGTGTGTATGAGAGGGGTGGTGGGCAGGGAGAGAGAGGTGCTGGTTCAAAACATATTCTTAAAGTAGACTAAGCAGACAAGTCTTGGCAATCAGCATAATTAGGGTCATGAGAATGATGGTAGACTACACTCCATGAGAACATGAATTATGTTTGTTGTCCATTATGTATGTTACGTATGGTGTGCTTCGTGCAGTATGGGCCACGTAAGAGTTGCTCTATAAACAAATGAATGAATGCATGAATGATGACTTCCAGGTCTTAGGCTTGGATGACTTGGTGACTGCTTGGACCATTAACCAAAATAGGTGGCTAATAATAAGATATCTTGGAGAGTAAAAGAAATTGAGTTTAGCTTTGGATATTTGAGGTACACATGAGAAAGATACTTGGAAATCAGAAACTTAAGTTCTAGGGATGAAAATTCAAGATGAAAATTATGGTTTGGGAGTCAGAAATACAGAGACAGTATTTCAGTCCACTAGAAAATAGTGCAATTACCCAGGCAAAACAGCCAATCACTCAAGCATTCATTTACTGATCCACTCATTCATTTTTCTTATTCATTTATTTATACTTATTAAAACTCTACATGACATCAGGCTTTGGGCAAAGTTTAGGGAATGAATAGGTCTGATCTGGTCTCTGCCTTCAGAGGCATATCGTAATTGGGAAGATAAAAAGTAAGAAAACAGACAGATGAGACCATTTCTATTGTCATATGTACTATGAAGGAAACAGGTGATTGAGAAAGAGAATAAAGAAAGAAAGCCTTTTCAGAGGAAGTAACATTTAAATTAAGGCTTGTATTAATCTGGGTTCCCCAGAAAAACAGAAACAATAGAAGAAAAATGTAACTGGAGAGATTTATTATAAGGAATTGGTTCACATAATATGGAAGCTAAGAAATCCCAAAATCTTCAGTTGGCAAGCTAGAGACCCAGGACAGCTGATGGTATAGTTCCAGTCCAAGTACAAGTCCAAAGACAAGAAAAGACCAACGTTCCAGTTTGAAGACAGTGAAGCGGAGAGAGCAAACTCCTCATTCCTCAGTCTTATTGTTTGATTCATGCCTTCAACAGATTGGATGAGGCCCACCCACACTGAGAAGGACAATCTGCTTTCCTCAGTGTACTGACACAAATGTAAGTCTTATCCAGAAACACCTTCACAATGATATTTGGCAATAATGTTTAATATCTGGACACTCCTGGCCCAGCCAAGTTGACACATAAAATTAACCATTATCAGCCTGAAAGAAAGAAAGAAAGAAAGAAAGAAAGAAAGAAAGAATAAAAAAAGGACCCAACCATGCAAACTCTGCACTAAAGAGTGACCACGAAGATGAAACAATGTGCACAAAAACCTTAGGTTAAAAAGCATTTGCTGTGCCCAGAAACTGAAAAGCAATGCATATAGCTGGAGATAAGAGAGTGAGGCAGAAAACAAGGTGCAAAGAAGTCAATCAGTTAAACAGGACACAGAGTAATCACAAACTTCAAGGCCACAGTGAGGATTTGGGGCATTACTCTAAAATCAATGGAAAACACTGAAGAGCTTTAAGTAGGAGATAATTAGATTTTCTTATGAAGTTATGTTTTTACTGTTAACAGACTATATGACTCAGGAATAAGAAGAGATAAGACTGAAGATGGTTTCTTCCCTCCTACTTTCTAAGAAGATTCGGGGAGTAAGATAACATGAAAGATGTGAATATATTCTGAAAAACAAAACAAAAAATGATAAATGTGTGTAAAATGTGAAAATTCAAATACATAGAGAATATTATTTTAAGTTGTAGTCACTCTATAGAATTCAGTTCAAGTGAGATCAGGGAGTAAAGAAATAATTATATTAGTATTTAATTACTAATATTTGATAATTTTAAAAATTACTATCTGTCTTGTTAATATCTAAGCTCTTTTTTCAAATTTTCTGGGCTGTATTTTGATGTGTCTCTTAAATAACCTTGGATTTTACAAATACTACTTGTAAAACCCAGAATCTTTTAAGAACTGAATTTAATCCATTTATATTTATTTTAATTACTGATAGACTTATTTAAACTATCTTACACTGCTTATATACTTACTAAGATTTGTCTGCCTATTTTCTTCTCCTGTCTTCAGTTTGACCTTTAGTTTTTCCTGTGTTCATCTGGAAGCTGCATATTATATAGCTAGCCTGTTTATTAACATACATGGTTAGCTTTATATATTATTTAACAAATTCTATAATCAGTATCTCTCTCCTTCTCCCAACAAGATCAGAATGTACATGTATATTTATAAGAAATGCATCTGTATTGGGGAGCTTGGGTGGCTCAGCAGGTTGTGTCTGATTCTTGGTTTCAGCTCAGGTCATGATCTCGGCATTGTGAGACTGAGCCCCGTGTCAGGCTCAGCACTCAGTGGGGAGTCTGCTTGAGATTCTCTCCCTCTGCCCTTCCCCCACCCACGCATGTTCTAATAAATCTTTTAAAAAAATGCATATGTATCGACATATGTATACATCATTTCCATGTTGATATCAACTATGCTTCCCATGTTGATATCAACTATAAAATATTACCCTGAATAACAGAACATTTGGACTGAACTCTAAAGACCTCCAACATCCTTCCTTTGTCTTCCGTGTTTATAAGGCATAGTATTTTAGTTCCACGTAGTTTTAGGTGCAAACTAAACCTGTTATTGCCATTTTCATTAATATTACTAATTGAAATAGATTTACCAAAATATTTCACAATTCCTGTGCTTATAACCATATCTTGCATTCTATTTCCTTCCTACAGAATCTTTTCTTTTCTACCAAAATGCATCCTTGCAGTTTGTTCAACAAAGGCTGTGGATTTTATGAATGTCAACCTCTGTTTCACCCTCAATTTCAGTGAGAGTGATGGTCCAAGTAGAATCTAAGGTTAACAGTTAATTTTAACACTTTGAATATATTAGCCCATTATCATTTGTTGCTAACAAGAAATGTCCCTTGTCTGGAATTGGATTCTACTGCCCTGAAATTCTCATCTCTACCTACTTTACATTTGAGACTTGTGACCTTGTCACAAGCCATTAAAACAGCCAGGTAGAAGGGTGCCTGGGTGGCTCAGTTGGTTTAGCATCCAATTCTTGATTTTGGCTTGGGTCATGATCTCAGAGTCATGAGATTGAGCTCTGTGTCAGGCTCTGTGCTCAGTGTGGGAATCTGCTTAAGATTCTCTTCCTTCCACTCCCTATGCCCCTCCCCCCCTTAAGATTCTCTTCCTCCCACTCCCTATGCCCCTCCTCCCACTTACACTCTCTAAATAGAAATAAACAAAAAGATAGATGATAGATAGATAGATGATAGATAGATAGATAGATAGATAGATAGATAGATAGATAAAATCTTAAAAAAAAATGGCCAGGAAAAAAAAAGAAAAGCCAGGTAGAAAATCAAAATGCTTAAGGCTATGCATATGAGGGGGCAGTGGTGCTCTGAATCTTCCTCTTATTTTGCTGTGAACCTAAAACTACTCTGAAAAAATTCAAGTCTTCAAATTAAAAAGTGAGAAAGCTTAAGGATTTATCTCAGCTTTTGAGAAACATTAGAAAAGATAAAAATATCTTGCCAAAGCATTTAAGGCATCCCATATGCAGACTATTCAAATCCACGGCATTTCCTGTGGTGTTTTTGGTAGGGAAGAAGCAGTTTAGACATTACTATCACCAAAAGCACTGCTATAATACCAAAAACTAATATCATATCAAGTAGATACTATTATTTATCAAAAATTATGACTTACATATTTTGTATTTTTTTCAAACTGTAATTGATTACCTATTATTACCCAGAATCTAATCACTGTCACTAACATCAGTGGCACCATCCCACTTTCACCTAGCATCCTCTTCTGTATTATTGCAGAAGCTTGAAAACTGGACTCTTGCCTCCTTTCATTTTATTCTCAACCAGCAGCCAGAGTGATGCTTTAAAACGTAAGTCAGTCAACTGTTCAAAATGTTCCAATGGTATCTCATCAGAGGAAAAGCTATTTTAATGATGCACAGGATTCTATTTGATCAAGCTCCCCATTGCCTTGCTCATTTATTTTCTCTTCTCCTCCTTCCTGACCCCTCTCCAACCATGCTGACCTTCAGGGTATTCTTCAAACTCATTAAACACACTCCAATCCCAAGGCCTTTGTAGTTGGTGTTTCTTCTACTCTCCTCCTTCATCTTTGCTCATGGCTGACTCCCTTGCCCCCTTCAGATCTTCTATCAGACTTACATTATCAGTGAGGCCTGCACAAAAATTCCCATTCCATGATTTCCCATTCCCTTCCCCACTTTATTTAAACCCTTTCACTAGAATGTAAGCTGATCCATAGCGGGTACATGATAAATATCTGTTAAGTGAATGGATAAATAACTAAATTGATTTTTTTTTCCTGAGCACTGTGCAAGGTGGCTTATACTCATGTCATTTAATGCTCAAAATCATTCAGACATGTAGATACTCTTATTTGCATTGTACAGAAGGGAAAACAATAGCAGAAAAATCAAATAACAATCCAAAAATTCACTCAGCTAGTGAAAGCAAGAGACTGACACCATGGCCCGTGTTCTTTAAGCCTCTTCACTTTCCCTTGCACTGAGAAGCTGAAGGTCAAGGTTGTCCTCCCAAACAGGGTGACACACAAAGCATGGCCAAATGAAGCACATTTCTAGAGCAGTATGTGAGTCTATGCAACACAATTCACAGCACTCTACAGCTCAGCATAAAGGAAAGCAGACATCTCTCTCCTAGTTCTCATTGCTATGCTGCCTGAACTCCAAATATCTGTCAAACGTCTACATGACATAGATTAACTACCTTAGAAATATACCACTTTATAATGTGTTATGTATATACATTATAATTGCCTCCTTAGAAAATAACAAGATAAATGTATCACATACACATTTTTCCATATGTAACAACACACAGACCTGTTCGTGTGTATTCTTTCATACTCATATGTTATCTGTGCTTCAATTGACACTTAATGGGGTCTTGCTCCTTGTTGAGGGAAAGATATCACAGACCTTTTCTAATGTAGAAATGACCTTTTCGTCTGACCTGATTATAGACATTCTCTTGCCAACAATGGCTACAGCTGTCTCTAGGCAGGATGTGTTGGGAGAAGAGGGCAAGGGAGTGAATTCCTTTCCACACTTGGCTTGCACCCTTGGGTCACACTGGGTCAAGAAAGTGAGCTAAGGAAGCATGTGACATTCCTGACCCCTTTCATCTCAGAGACCCAGTAATGATGGCATCAAGAAATATGAGATGTGCATTCAATCACACATTCAAGCATATACTGAGCACCTACTGTATGCTCAGCTGTGTGCTCAGGACAATGAGGATTACACTGCAGTATATGAAACATGATTTAATCATGTAGCAAGCTATCAGAGAAAGGGTATGATCTAGACAAGCTTGTCAACTAAGAAATTAACTGATAACTTGAATATAATCCAATAACAAACTGCATAACCAAGTTGCACTTTAGGTAGTCAGAAAATAATAACATAATTGTAGCCTAGAATTTTCAGAAAAGTTTTCATAGTGAAGGTTTGGCTCAAAAGACTGAAAAGTATGTGGATTTACAAAACCAAGTTATTTCAAGAGAAAAAAACAGTTTAAATAAAATTAGGCAAAAATTAGTATAATTTGATTAGGAGAGAGAAATCCATTTGCCTGCTAATGAGAAGATTACAGGGATGCTTGAATGTCTGCATAAGAAGCTGAGCTCCCACATTTATGCATTAATCTAGAAAATTATGACAATTTGCTCTGCAGTAGAGGCAAGACTCATTATCCTTCAACCACTGGGGAAGTTCTAAAATGTGTTTCTAAATATTTCCCCTCAAGAAATATTTCCATGTAGATGATATCCACAGGAATTAGAACACACCAATGATGTCATGCCTGATTCTTATTAAATATATTAATGAAGCATTAATTCATTCCAGAACCTAATGTTATTATTGTCATAAGACAAGCATGAACTTTATAAAAACCAAATAGAGGTTCCCTTGATGACTGCACCGTAGTGGTTCCTGTAGCAAATTTTGGGGACATTCAAACCAAATCAATAACATCTCAAATTGCTGCTGTGGAGAATCATGGTTTGAAGCTGACTCCAATGTTTTCAATCTTACTTTTGAGAAATGAGGCCAATTCTGGCTCTCCCTATCTCAGGAAATCCTTTAGAATGAAAGTAAGGAGAACAAGAGCAAACAGTCATGACTACTTTACCATGTCCCAGACACTATGCTAAGCTACTACACCAATTAATATTTTATTTGATCTACAGTTTACCTACGCTAACTGCTCCTGGATGAAATGCTATGGTTCATTTATGATTTTTGGTTAAAGAAGACTTCCTGATGGTTAAAAAAAATAAAATATCCATCCCCATCTTCCTGCTTATTATATGGAAGAGAAAATCTTCCCTTACAAAAGGCCCCTAGGTCATTCTCAGTGCAAAGTCCTGAAATGTGGAAGATTTGGGAAATTAACAAGAACATTCACTGATGTGGGGAAAACTCTGGAAATGGATTCTTTTATTTTTTATCTAATTGCAGTTACAGCCCTATTTTCTAAATGTTTCCCTTAACCCTGAAAAAATGAAGAAGAAAGGAATACATGAAGATTATGTAGTCTCTCAATTTTAGAAAGTAAGGTACCCCATGGTCTTAGGCCTGGTTCTCTAGGGATTCCAGTGCACATGGCTTATTTCAGGTGTGGGGAAGATGCTCTTAAGAGAAGGGGAATGAGGGGTGCCTGGGTGGCTCAGTCGGTTACGCAGCTACCTTTGGCTCAGGTCATGATCCCAGGGTCCTGGGATCAAGCCCCAAGTCAGGCTCCCTGCTGAGCGGGGAGCCTGTTTTTCCCTCTTCCTCTGCCCCTCCCCCTGCTCATGAGCCTGCTCTCGCTCTCAAATAAATAAATAAAATCTTAAAAAAGAGAGAGAGAAGGGGAATGAGAGAAGCAGGATGGGGCAAGGAAGGAGTTGAGTGAGAGTTTAGCCTCATCCCATGGGTGAGCTCAGGAGTGAGAAATGAACCAAAGAGTTGATCCCACCTTGGGAAAGACCTCTTCTACTCATATGTCAGTCAATTATTGGCTGTCATCTGTCCCCATGGCAGGAGAAAGGTCATTTAACTCCAGCGCAAGGTGTCTTCAATTTGGCCAAAGGCAGTTTTCCAGAGAAGAGAGCAGCAATGAGCCTTCAGCAGCCAACATTCACAGCAAGTTGTAGATCAGTACACCAGCCTGGTAAAGGTGATCTAAGTAGGGAATCAACTGACAGCATCCATGCATGCATTATTCTAGAACAGACAGAATGGGATGTGTTTTATAGGGGCTATGGAGGCTCCATGGAAAAAGTAGCACTTAATAATGAATCTTGAAGAAAAAATAAAACTACCATAAACAGAGATCTATTTGGAAAATTTCTTCCTTGTTCTTTTGATATTAGACAGTAAACACCACAGACATTACACATGAAATTCTGGCATTTCCAATTCCTCCTGTGGCAGCGGCTAGGTGCCCATTTCCATCTTTTCTCCTTTTCCATAAAACACAGTTGTAACCAGGAGGTTGCTGCCCAACCACAGGCCACATTCCTTATCCTTCTTGCAGCTGGGTCTTGCTCTGGGATGAATTCTCACCAATGAGAAAGAAGTGACAGTGATGAGCGACATTTCCAGGCAGAGGCAGCGAGAACAAATGTGTCCCTTCCATGCTCTCTTTGCCATTTCCATCAACTGCCTATGGGATGGCAGAGCTGTAAAGCAGAGGGAGCCTGGTTCCCCATTCTCTGTGTTGAAAAGCACCATCTGCTAATTAGAATCATAGACATGAGCCATTATACATTGCATTGAATTAATGCTTCTATTTGTCACACCAATATCTTAACTAATATTCTTCATTATTAACAAATTAACAAATATACTTTTGCCAGATGAAACTAGAAAACAGTCTCTCTTCTGATGCAATAAGTATTTCTTTTCTAGTAGAATCTTGATTTTGCTCCCTTTCTTCTGTATATTTCATAGGGTTTTGCCATGGGCTGGTCACTTCCTTATATGAGGACACATCTTAAGTTATAGAAAATTCTGTTTCCCACCTACATTTGTTCAAATTTTGCAATAAAGAGAGTGACTTTGTCTATGGCATGTGAAGAAGGCTTTACTTTTTCTGATACCCTACAAATTCCTGTTATCAATGTTGGGCTTAGCCAGGCATGCATCCATTTGTGAAGCCTTATAGTGCTTTGTAATATCAAGATGGAGGCTTCTACATTTCAACTCCAAGTTCTTTTGAACAAGGAGAGGATATTAAGGGATTGGCCTGAGGGAGGAGGGTGTTATCCTCCAGCATTTTGGCAAGAAATGCTACTTCCCATTTGTGGATCCTGCTAAACATGCATGTCCAGTTAGAGAGATGCATTAGGTCCATGATACTTCCAGAGAAAGGAGCAGCTCAGGGATTTGACTGTTTATCAATTTCACACTCAATGTTACACTGTGTTGGCACGCAATGAATACTACCATTCAGTCAGACTTGAGTTTTAAAGAATTTCTTTCAAATTAACAGCGATTTCATCCTATTGTCAGAGAAAGGAATGTGACAAACAAGATTGCTTTCAAACTTGGGTAGAAGCTAAGTAAACTGCATGCATGAAAAATAATTAGAAATAGTTTGGAATGACAAATCTTTCACATTTACAAAGCTTGTGAGTAATTAAATTATAATGCCAATGTATCCGTAAGTATTAACTTTAAATATTAGACTATACCTGTAACATACGCTCACTCTAAAAAAAAACAATGGTTAACACAGCTCCAACTACTTGTAAAGTTTTGCTCAGACAGAAATGGAGTAGAACATATTGTGTAGCACTTCCATCACAATCCTTGGCGATATCAGTTCATATTTTACATTTATTCCTCATGTAAATTTTGCATTTCATCCAGAAAGAAACAGGCACAAAGGAAATAAAGGCCAATCCATGTAGTAGGAGTCAGCAATGTGCACATAGAACCTCAGCCCAATGGATCTCTAATACCTACATCATTTTGAATATTTCTATTGGGTTCTAAAATTTGCCAGTAAAGTAAGTTACTATTACCACATATGATCTAGGAAAAAAATCCAATCTTTTAGTCTTCCAAGTTAGAAATTCTCAGTAAAACTCATTAGAATGACTTCTTTTGAAGTTCTGGAAAAATAATTCTTTAACTAGAAGCAGACACTGTATTTTCTCTGTCCCATGAAGGTCACTGTAATAATGATTTGCATTTCATAAGACACTGGAGTTTTGTAACAGTTTAACTTAACCATGAATCACTAAAAGCAGGTAATGTTCTCCCCCCAGCTTCTACTCCTGCTTGTCACATAACTATTCCTTCAGACCTGTTTAGCTTTGAAAAACATGCTTCCTAACACACAGCTTGTCTTCATAAAAGTCTAGCTGAGTAATCCACGGTGTCTGAGAAATGTCCTATGACCGCTTTTTGACCCACTGACAGAGCTGTAGGTTTTACCATTTTCCTTACTACAATGCCCTGGATAGCATTTCAAATACATAGAGTCATGACCTTTATTGTTTACCAGATGGGCTGTGAAATGTATGCTAATGTTCATAATAGGATTATACAAGGTTGTTTATTGTCTGAAAAATAATGTGAGCATTATCTTCTTTTCTCCCCCCACCCCCAACGGGTTTTCCCTTTAATAGGTATTAGGAAGTCTAATTTTGATTAAGTAAATATCAGCTTTCAGCTTTACAAATGATGGTTCATTTAGGCACATACTTTAATGGTATTAAGGGCGGAAAACAAGAAGAATTAGCCAGGTAAACTAAAGTACAAAGAACACATTATAATATGGATCCATGCATGGCAACTTGCAGCACGTACATATTTCATGCTAGAACTGAATACAGTGATTCAAATTAATTCAAATATGGGACAAAGGACAGCATGTATGCTATGAATGTGACACCTAAAAATACAGGATACAGGGTGTAACAACAGTGTCACCGTCCTTCAAATGTTTTGCTTTTTGCTTTGTATATACCCATTCAGATATGATCCTATCTCTTTTCTTATTCTGGAACCCCACCAAAAACAGATGCTCAGTTTAGGAATTTGGGTTCGAGCAGTTTATTCAGGAGGGGATCATAGGTCATACAGCAAAGGAACGGGAAGTGAGATGGGTAAGAAAGAATGCCAATAAAGGGTGTGTTATAGAGAGGGACACAGCTGTAGGCAGCTGGAGCTCAATCCCAATGGGGATCATATGAGAGGCTCTGTGGAACATGCCTCCACTGAGAGGCCGGAAAGGCAGGTATTCATTCATCAACAACTTTCCCTCATTGGTCGAGGGCCACTCCGGGAGCCTTACCAGGCCACGTGCAAGCTAAACATGCCCCAGCTGCCAGAAGGAGCTATCAGGCAGAGGCAGAGAAATGCAGGAAGACATGGGTCTGCCTGGGAACTCTTTGAAGTGAACTCCAGTACAGGTTGAGGGGATGTGGGCAGGGAACCCACAGACTTGTTCCACATGCCAAGGCCAGTGTGTCCCAGTGAATGTGGCTACGTCTGTGCTGTGGTACGCTGGAACCAGGGCTTGGAAGCCAGGAGAACCCAGTTTGAATCTCGTTCTATCATTCATTTATTGCAAATGATTTTTGTATGCCTGGTGCTTGGGGCCATACTTCACTAGTTTGACTTCTTGGGGACTGGAGCCTGGATATCTATATCTTCTTCTGTAAGACAGGTATAAGAGAGGTACTGAAAGGATTAAGTCAGGTAATAGTTGCATGAAATATCTGGAATCATGCTTGGCTTATAAAAAACACACCACAGATTCTAGGGCCCTGTCCTCATTCTCACAATCCTGTTTCTATGTCCACCTTCCTCATCAGTGATGCTGCTGATGTGTAACAGATAGTGCACCTCAGGGGTCCCCAAGACCAATTTCAAGTTTGATGATTCACTAGAAAGATTCACAGAACTCAGAAAAGCTGTCATATCCATGATTATAGTTTATTATGGTGAAAGAATACGGATTAAAATCAGCACAGGAAAAAGGTACATGGGGCAGAGTCCAGAAGAAATCAGACACAAGCTTCCAGCTGTCCTTTCCCAATAGGGTCATATGATGCACTTAATTTTCCTAGAAGTGATGTGCGGCAACATGTGAAAAGTGTTGACAACCACAGAAGCTCACCCAAGCCTTGGTGTCCACAGTTTTTATTAGGGGTTAATCACATAGGCATGGAGTTGATCTTAGCGACTCCTATCTACAGCTCCCAACAGGTCAAACTGATGCAGTATGGCCCACAGCTCTAGGCATATGAAAACCATTCCACATAAATCACCTCGTTAGCATAAACTATCTGGCATGGCTTAAAGCCTTAGACATAAATGGATGTTCTTATCAGGCAAGATATTCCAGGGACTCAAAGGTTATCTCTCACCAGCATGTCAAGGGTCAGTAATGAACACCTTTGGAATATGCAGGGTTTGGGCAATCCAAGCCTGTGGAGTTAATGCTGTACTGCACAGGATGCCACATGCTCTCCCTGGCTCCATGGAAAACTCCTTCTGGAGTCCATTCTCCACAACTGTTTAGAGACAGTTCTCCAGAAGCCTAGAGGTCTCCACCAAAGCCACTAGACATTTATTTCTGGGGTCATCCTAAGCCCTGCTTTAAGAATGACCACCCTACCCAATAAGCCTGTTATCAGGGCTCAGCCCCCTCTCCCTGCCCACCCCCTACCCCAGCTGCACATCAATAGCAGGTAGCCTGAGTCCTCCCAGAACGTGAAGGTGGACAGATCAGCTATGAACACATGAATGCTTTTTTTTTTTTTTTAAGATTTATTTATTTCAGAGTGTGTGTATGCACATGCACACACACATGCATGCACAAGCTGGGGAAGGGGCAAACAGAGTGAGGGGAGAGGGAAAGAAGCAGACTCCATGCTGAGTGGGGAGCCTGACACAGGGCTCAATCTCACAACCCTGAGATCATGACTGAAGCCGAAATCAAGAGTTGGACGCTTAACTGAATGAGCCACCCAGGTGCCCCCATATGAATGCCTCTAGGTCTATACAGTCCAATACAGTAGCCATTAGCTACATGTCACTATTGCACACTTGAAATGTAACTAAGCTGAGATGTGCCACAGGTAGGAAATGCACACCAGATTTTAAGATTTAGTACAAAAGAAAAAGTATGTAAAATATCTTAATATTTTAATAGTGATTACACTAAAATAGTGATTTAATAGTAGAAATAAATTTTAGATAAATTAAAACATATAACATAACATAAAATTAATTTCACTTTCTTCTTTTCCCTTTTCTCAATTTGGCTATGAGAAAATTTAAAATTACATATGGCTTGTGTATTTCTAATGGGCAATGCTGTTCTACATGGAAATGTGACATGTGGGATATGAGGCTGTAAGTACCCTCACAGGTCTTTTGATTTCCTCTCTGGACAACGTGACCGTGTACCGTGACTATTGTATAAGTATATCATGGGAAATTGCAGATGGAGACAAACAGTTTACAGCTAATGACTCTCAAAGTTATCACCACAAAATAGCACTTTTATAGATTTGAGCACAGCTGACACACAAAATTTTTTTAGGTACACTTACCAGTGAGCATGATTCAAATCTTTACCTCCCCTACTGTACTCTACCAATTTCACAGTCATTTCCACCAAGTATTTGTAAGTAGGCTGTGCATCGTGACCCCCTCTGATACACGCCCTTATTATTCTGTAGCCTTGAGAAGCTCCTGACTGTGGAGCTATCACCAGAAAAACAAGTCAGTGAGACACAGATGAACTTCAGACTTCCATTTCAAAAAGCTATTTGTACTCTCTGCTCAATGCCATCTTTTCCCTTAGTAAAATCAGACTGTTGCCAACCTGGCTGTAGTCATCGGAATCCCACACAGATATGGAATTGCTCCCCCTTCCTCAAATATCCAGTAAATAGCAAGAGAAGACAGGAATTACAGGTAATATCTCAAATGATCCAGAGAGCAATCAAGAGTCTTTAAAAAGTGTCTTCAGCAAAAGGAAAAAAATTGAAGAAAAGAAGCCACCTTGTAAAACACTAGCAATGATATTGTTCACAATAAAGAGGAGTTTTATTTTATGAAAGGCCCATGATGGTCTTTATTCAAGGATGTTTAATTTCTAAAAGCCCTAAACCAACATGGTTTTAAGACAGGAGTCAAGAGCAGGATTTCACATCATGGGCAAATGTATAAAAAAAAGACAGTGACTTCCAGAAAAAAATGTAATCATTATAAGGCTTAATTTTTTTCCTATTAAATTGTATTGGTCCATGATGAGGTTCTAGAACATCACTGTCAAAAATATAACACAAGGCAAATGTGAGATATGTATATAATTTTAAGTTTTTTATTAGCCACACTTTGTTTCAAAAAAGTAAACAGAGAGGTAAAATTAATTTTAAAAGTATATTTCATTTAACCCTATATATCCAAAATAAATCAAGTTATCAATATAAAATTATTAGTAAGGTATTTTACATTCTTACTTTCACACTCTTTGAAATCCAGTCTGTGTCCATCCACAGCACATCATGACTCAGCCTACATTTCAAGAGGAAAGTGGCTTCCATATTGCACAAAACATTCAAGGAGTCGTAGAATGACTTCCAAATTGCACAGAGCTGGAAAATAACCATCTTTTTCTGCTCTAGTCAGCGGGTCTGGTAAGGGCCTCCTGTCTGTGCATATTTTTCTAAACATTAACAAATTTTTAGTTGAACACAGACTTAGAAAAACTGTATTATCCTATTTAGTACCATCATTCTCTTTCCCTTAATTGTGCTTACAGAACATTTTATCAAATTCTTTCATATATAATTTCTTAAATATATAGCATCTTATTAAACATTTTAGCAATACATTATTAATCCAAATTAAACATTAGGAAATGGGTTCAGAGAAATCAGCCTGCTTAGGGTCTCAGAGCTAGAAACGAGCTTGTGTGTCAAAACTTTGGTCTGTCTCTCAACTGAGCTTTCTGATGCATCACCCCAAATAGCACAGGAATGGAAAGAGTGATGGCTTGTAGCCAAGGTGAACTGTCGGACCTAAAGTGACTCAGAAAGGCTTGGGATTAAAGGCACAGAGCTGTAAGGCTTTCAGAGCTCTCTCTAAAGGGAAAAGAATGAAAGCCCTTGGAAAGATCTGCAATTCCATTTGGGTCTTAGATCTTATCATAAGACACAAAGCCACCACCTTACACTGGTGAAGAATGAAGCTATTATTTGAAAGTCATTTACAAACACATTTCAATTCATGAAGTCACATTTCATGTTAATTCCTGGGAACTTCAACTCCAACTCAGTCACTTTGAGGAACTGCACTGTTGGAACCCAGAACATCTCCTGAATCAGCCTAGTGTTTCCAGATATTTAAGGCCATCAACCCCATGGAACTTTTTTCACCCTTCGCCAACCTGGAGTTCTGAGGCAAACTACTGAGGAAAGTAACTTGGTCACAGGCTTTGACCCCTGAAAAGTACGAGCAATTAATTGGTTGACTTCTTTGTAAACCTAGAGATAATAACTAGATGTCCTACTAATCTACCACACAGCCTATTGGTTTTAGTCACCCCTGGGCCCACTTTGCTGACTTCAGTTATTTAATCAATGTCCAATAATTCTAGCACTTTAGATATTTACTGGTATATTATTTGATTGCAACTCAGCACTTATCAAAAGTGCCACTTAGAAAAAAAGGTATTTAAAAAGGGCAGATTAATGAACACAGTAACTACTTGGCCCTTTTTATCCGTGGTTTTCAACCTTGACTTCACATTGGAATCACCCAGGGAGTTTTTTAAAAAATGCCTCATTTCCCAGCAGAGATCCTGATTTAATTGGTCCAGGATGTGGCATGGGCATCAGGAATTTTAAAGCTCCCCTGATGATTCTAACATACAGCCAGGGTTGAGAATCACTGCTCTATATTCTCTAAACATTATCCCTTAGTTATGTTAGCAGTGCAAGCTTTAGCAAAGTAAATGGACCATATTTCCTAAGATTCACAAAAAAATGCCTTGAGAGAATAAATATGCAATGTTATGCCCTTGGTTTTAATGGTGAGTAAATAAAAATATCCAACCAAACAATATTTCTGCTGTGCATGTTTTGTAACACTGAAGATATGAGCTAACAAAAATGATAAATTCTTCCTCAGATTAAATCCCAGGAAAAATAAGGAGGTTTTTTGTTTTTTGTTTTTGGGGAGAGAGAGTGAGTGAGCAGGGGGAGGGGCAGAGGGAGAGAGAGAGAGAGAGAGAGAGAGCATCTCCAGCAGGCTCCACACTTAGCACAGAGCCCGACTCGGGGCATGATCTCTGAGATCATGACCGGAGCCAAAATCAAGAGTCAGGTGCTTAACCAACTGAGCCACCCACCAGGTGCCCCCCACCCATTTTTTTTCCCCCAGAAAGTGGTATAGTACATTAATCAGATGAAATAAAGTGAGGTTTTCATTTCAGGTACCTGAAATATCTATAATTTTGCTCCTGAAATTTTTTTTTTCAGAAAAAATTGCCTTTGTCATGTTTTATTCTCAAATTCATAAGCCACGTCCACTCATTTTTGAAAGTAGATGGAATATAATAAAGAATAACCCATGCTTTTCTCCACTGAATAGAATCATCTGTTAACTTTCCTCACATGCTTTTTTGTTTTGTTTTTTGCCCTTGACCCTTCTTGTGACCCTATCTTTGTTACATTTTCTCCACTGTGCTCAAAGGTCACAAGGTGCAGTCCTTCTTAGCATGTCATGCTCTGGATCTTTTTCTCTTTATCTCCCTCACCATCTATTAAAGTTTAACTGTCCTGGATGTCAATTTCCTCCAAATAATGTCCTACACGCTAACTTCATGTCGGTCTGCTTCTTGTGGAACTCCATCTAGGGCACACCCATGAGGCTGGCACAAATATTATATACCCATTCTACAAATGAGTAAACTGACACCGAGGGGAGATTAAATTACCTGCCCAAGGTCCTATGGTGAACAGATGAGAGAACTAAAATTTGAAACCCAGATTTGACTTCAGAGCGTACAGCCACAAGATTATCACTACCAAACCACGGCTACCAAATGGGGTGTTTTCAAATACTTTAAAAATAAGCATCAGTGTTTTGTGTCCACCTCTAGGAAACCTCTGGATAGCTCTTGGGATCCATATCTCTAGAAGGGAGGGGAAGGAAACAGGATTGGAGAGGAGAAATTGAGCTGAAATGAAGCTCTAACAAAGCTTTGGAGATCTCAGGAACTGAGGTGGCCCTTTAATTGGGGTGAGAGGTCTAGGCCCTTTTATCCCCAGTAGTGATCAGTTACTGGATACAGGCTTCCCTTGGAAGGGGATCTGTTCTTGGGAGAAATACCTAAGGGCCCTTTTCTGCAACATCCCAGCAGCTGGGGAGTAAGTTCTCCATTTCTGAAGAGAGATCTTTAAGAAATATCACAGTCTTCACCCCACGGTTGTTCTAAGGTGACCACATCCCAGTGGTTAACCCAGAGACCCTCATCCTCAAAGACTACTGACCAGGTCCAACATGATCAAGCCAAGTAAACAGAACTTAGAGCAAAATAGGGCAATCCTTTTTTAGTAGTGGTCTTGGTAGCAGTGATTAGGAGTACCTGGGCATGCTGATGAGAGCAGGGAAAAAATGTACTACCCTACAACCTGACCATGCCCCCGGGCTGCTGGGCCCTCATGAAACACCTGCTACCAAAGCACAAACTCCTTGTGATGAAGCCTCTTCCTAAAATATAGCAATATTCAAATAAACAAAATATTCAAATGAACAGTAAAAAATATATATACACCCTATTATTTTCACCACCAGCTCTCAAATTTCTTTCTCATCAGTGAGCTATAAACTGATCAGGTTCAGTTTGGAGGTTCAGCCTCAGAACACATGTCCCATGCTCCCCCACTCCCTTTCATAGATTAAAAAAGTTGTCACATCTAAGGAAATTCTCCTGATACTTGAAATAGAGATTTAAATATAAAATAAAATTCTAGTGAAGTATTTAGCTTTCTAATTTTCTAGGAATCTTTTCAACATCTGGCTCTTGTTGCTATTGGGAATCAGAGTACCAGCTAACAGCAGAATTTTGCAGACAGCGATTTTGGTTTTGGTGAAAGCAGTCTTGGGGGTCCTAGAAGATCATATCCTAATGGGTATGGAACTTGCTTATCATTTGTGAAATAGAATTAAATTATAGGTTGCACATTGCTTCTGAACACAAAAGCACACAGAATCCCAATTCCTTACACATGAGACCCAGCACAGGTGGGCTTCTACAGTGATGAGTGATGGCCAGGACCAAATGGGGGTGGCTTCTGGAGTCACTGCCACTATTGTTGTAATGGCAGTCAGATTGCTATTTGGGGAGGATAATGTTAAACCAAATACATATGACAAAGTAAATAAAAATTATAAATTAAAAGATTAAAAAGAAAATCCATGCAAAGATTTATTATGTATTGCATTAGACAACATGATTCCCCTTCAAGGAAGAATTTGTTGTCGGGCTCCTGGAAGTGTGGTCAACAGAGGGCTTTTAGCTCTCAGCACTTTCAAGGACTGCTTCAGTTCCAAAGAACTGCTCTGTACCAGGTCACTATCCTTCTCAGGGCAGCCCACATCCAATGAATGACTAATAGAAGGAATAAAGGCCTAGCCATCTCAGCCCAGTTTGGTACAACTCTGAAGGGCCTCTCTAGCTCCAGAGTTCCCTGAAGGGTTGGTCAAGGCTGGGTCTGCATTATTCTTAACTTCCCCTCCTAATCACAGTGTCTACTTCCTGGGAAACCTGACCTGTGACAGGAGCTAAGATGATACAAACTCATAAAAGGATAATTTCCTTCAGACCATTTTCAAGTCAATGTCAGAATCCCTTTTAACACTACTCTTACATGGAATCATCTCCATTTACCAGCCTATCTTTGGACCGCTGTGACAGAGACTTGGATGCTCCCTGACAATTTGAAATTGATATCCCTGTCACTCTCAGCCCTTACAACCTGTTCCTCCTCTTGCGGCGATTAAGAACAAGTTGAATTTTGCTTTCAAAGCAATACTTCCTCGCACCTGTTGTGTAGGGTTTTCAGTCTAAATGTCTCCATCTCCTTTAACTCTCCCTCAGAGGTTAAACTTTGGAAATCTTTCAACCTCCTAGATGTTCTTTCCTGAACATACTTTAGTTGTTCCAAACCTTTCATATGATGTACTGCTCAAAAAGAAATTAATTTCTCTCTGTAAGATATGACTATCATAGGAGTGGACTGTCACATTGTAATAACAATAGCGTTAGCTATTTTAGCAACCACATCAAAATATTTACTTATATTGAGCTCAAGAAATTTTACAAGTAAAAAAATTTAATAAATGAGATTCTGTTAACATTTAAAACATCTGTTTGTCAAGAGACTCTATTAAGAAAATGAAAAAGCAAACAACAGAATGAGCCAAGACAGGGTCAAAACAAATACTACATTATGTAAATTGTGTGTGTGTATATATACATATGCACAAACACACACACTCTCAGAGGAATAGATAGATAGATAGATAGATAGATAGATAGATAGATAGATAGATAGATAGATTATGTACTCCTCCTACAAATCAATAAGAAAAAGACAGATTCCTCCGTAGAGATGTGGGCAAAGGACTTGAGCAGACACTTCACAAAAGATACCAAAATGGTCAAAAACATATGAAAAGTAGCTCAACTTCATTAATCACCAGGGAAACTAAAATTAAACCCCCACAATACACAATACACCCACTAGAACAGCTAAAAAGAAAAAGACAGAACATACCACATATGGTGATGTTGAGCAACTACAATGTTCATATACTGCTAGTATGGTTCACGGTACAATTATTTGGGAAAGCTGAACTATGTATCTATTATCTAGCAACTCCACTGCAAGGTATACATTCAACACAAATGTATACACATGTTCTTCTGAAGACACACAAAAGACTATTTACAACAGTGCCATTCATAACAGCCAAAACTTACAACCCAATACCCATCAGAGTAGAATAGGTAAAATGCATAATCATACCACGGAATACTATACAGCAATGAAAATAAACAATGCTACACAGGACAGCATGGATGAATCTTCTAAACATAAGATTGAGTGAGAGAAGCCAGATTTTTTAAAGTAAATACTATATGATTCCAATTGTATAAAATTTAAAAACAGGCAAAACTAATTTATAGTGTTAGAAGTTAGGGTGCCCCTTAAGAGGAGATAGTTCTTGGAAGGAAGTGCAAGATAAGTTTCTGGAAGGTTGATAATATTCTATTTCTTGATCTGGGTGCTACACTGGGGATTACACAGGTGTACTCTCTTTATGAATTCAGTAAGCTGAATTTTTTAAATTTTTATTTGGATTACTTCAAACTGAGCTTGTAAGGTAACTATCTGATATTTCATTGCAGTGAATCTAGGTTCATTTTAGAAGGTGATCACCATTTCCTAGCATTCACTGTACCAGGCTGTCCCTCATTTGTGTTTCTTTCATATAAATATTGATTTCATCACCAGCCAGATGTTATGGTAACAATAGTAAAGCATATACAGGGCTAATAGTAATAAGGAAAACCCATATGTTTACCAATGTAGTTATCATCTGCAGTACTCTTCATTTTTTTTTTTTTTCAGTAGATTCGGATTTCTGTCTGGTATAATTTTCCTTCTCATTGAAGGATTTTACCATTTCTTATAATGATAAGTCTGCTGTGATTAATTATTTCAGCTTTTATAAGTCTGAAAAGTCTATTTCACCTTCATCTTGGAAAGTATCTTCAACAGGTTTAGTATTTTGGGTTAACGATTTCTTTTTTCTCTAAGCACTTTAAAAGTGCTTCACCACTGCCATCTTATTTGCATTGCTTCTGATGAGAAAAATGTCACTTCATCTTTGTTCCTCTGTACGTAATGTGAACTTTTACCCTTGGTTGCTTTTAAGATTTTCTCTTTACCACTAGATTTTTTATTATGATGCGCTTTGGCGTAGTTTTCTTCAAATTCCTTGTGCTTGCAGTTTGTTAATCTTGGATTTGTGGGGTTATAGTTTTCATACAATTTAGAAAATGCAGGCCATTACTCATTCAAATATTTTTCTGTTCCAATCCTCTCTACTTTCCTTTATGGCTCCAATTACACATATATTAAGCCATTTGAAGTTGTCTTACAGTACCCTGACACTTTTTTCCTTTTTTAAAAAAAAAAATGTGTTTCCTTTCCAAAAATATCATTACTACGTTTTCAAGTTTTCTACTCTTTTCTTCTGAGATGTCTAATCTGTCATAAACCCAATCCAGTGTATTTTTCACCTCACACATTTGTAGTTTCATCTCTAATAGTTTGGCTTGGGAATTTTTCTTTATGTCTGTCATGTCTCTAACTTTTTCAACTTATATATTAATAGTAACAATAACGCTTTCAAGGTCTTTATCCACAACTTCTATCACCTGCGTTAATTTCCACTGATTGCTTTTTCTCATTATGTGTCATATTTTCCTGCTTTTTGCATGCCTATAATCATTGACATGGATGCCAAAGACAATGAATGTTACTTTTTCAGATGCTGGGTATTGTTCTGTTTCTGTAAATATTTTTTAGCTTTGGTTTGGAATACAGTTAAATTTCTTAGAAACAGTTTGATCTTGTTAGGTCTTGTTTAAGATTCATTAGCTGGAACCAGAGCCATGTTTAGTCTATGGCTAATTATTCTCCCACTATTAACTCAGATCTTTCTGAGTAATTTATTCCAATACCCTGTGTGGCTGGTGGGAACAGTCACCATTTCTGATGCTATATGAGTGCCAGGCACTATTCCCCCTAATCCTTTCAGATGCATTCATCAGTACTGAGCTCAGCAAAACTGATGAGCATTGCTGCATACTCAAGGCGGACCCTATGAGGAACTCTGGGGTGCTTCCTTCATGCAGCTCTGTCCTGCACACACTAACTGCTTTTGGTCTCCCTGGTCTCTCAACTCTGTTTCCTCACCTCAGAAAGCCTGCCAGGCTTTGCTGGGTTCCTCTTGCTGTGTTATGGCCTGGAAACCCAACGTAATAATCTGGGTCAAGAGCAGGGTTTACCTCTTTTGTTTCTCATCACTCAAAGATCGCTGTCCTTTGATGCCTGATGCCCAAAGTCTTTGAAAAGTGTTGTTTCAAATATTTTATTTTTGTGTGTGTGGAGGGGGGAAGGGTCGTGGGGTGGAAGAAGAGGAGGGTTGCTTCAGTTGGGAGGATAAATGCAATTCTTGTTACTCCATCTTGGCCAAAATCAAGGCCAAAAGCCAAAGCATGGGTAAAATCTAAGAGGCATAATTACACATTTAGCAAGGAATAATCTCTAAAATATTTTGTTAAATAAAAAAAAAAAGGATCAGCACAGTATGTATTATATGTAACCATCTATGCCAAATAAATAAATAAATATTTTAAAAGACCATATATATACACACTGATACATGTATAAGCAGGCAAAAATTTCAAAAGAATATGTGAGAAAGTATAATAAGGGACTTGAAGGGAGTGGGGGGATGGGGTAACCGGGTGATGGGTATTTAGGAGGGCACATGCTGTGATGAGCACTGGATGTTATACACAACTAATGAATCACTGAACACATACATCAAAAACTTATGATGTACTATGTGCTGGCTAACTGACCATAATAAAAAAAGGGGGGGGGGGACTTTCTGGGATACCTGGGTAGCACAGTTGGTTAAGTGTCTGACTCTTGGTTTCGGCTCAGGTCATGATCTCAGGGTTGAGGGATCAAGCCCCACACAGGGCTCCGTGCTCTGCATGGTCTGCTTAAGACTCTCTCCCTCTGCCCCACCCCCTAAAATAAATAAATAAATCTTTAAAAAAGGGAGGGGGCTTTCTTTGGGATTGGCAGTGGTAGGAGGTTCATTTTTCATTGTACTTTGAATTGAATTCTTAGCCATGTGCTCATTATCTAATAATAAAAATTATCAGGAAAAAGTACTGCCTATTTTTCCATTGTCTCATAACAATAGGACATGTAATACATATTTTGCTATAAGTAGAACATATGCTAGTTTATTAGGTTATATCTAAAAGTCACCATCCCAACTGGCATTAGCTCTGTTTAATTCCATTCTTATTATGTCTGTTCTTCAGTGCCCAGACATATGCAAGGGAACCTTTCTTAGAGGTCAAAGCTCCAAGTCTGTCAGCAAGAATACATGTAGTTCCTAAATCATTATTAACACTAACCTATGGCAATGTTTCTGTTTTGCTTAGATGTGAAATAAGTCAGTTTAAATGAAGAAATGAAGAATTTCCTCAGTGTCCGTTTGTATGTCATTTTCCTTTCCACTATGATTGGTGGCCCATGGGACATGCATCCTTTGACTTTAAAAACCTTATGGTGAAAATGAAGATCTCTAAGGTCTCTTAGCTCAGTTATCTGGTGCCTGTTTGATTCCTGTAAATATTTAGGCCTGATAGGCCTGCAATGAAATATAAAGGATTAAAACAGTGCTAGTGGTCAAAGGGTAGGCCCAAGGATCAGGTCAAGATAAATACTTCACATATGGTGAACCACAGCTCTTAGCAACCTTTATCACACAATTTGGCACTGAATTATCTCTCCCTTCCGTTGCTCTCTAGTTGGGTCATGGATGTATGTCTCCTTTTAATCTAGAGCAAAGAAATCTTATTTCATTTTTCTCTAGTGTCTCTCCTTACAACTCTGTGCCAAATAGTAGACACTGAATATATGAATATATGAATATATATGTGAAAAAATATATATATCTTGGCTTAATTAAAAAGTCACTGGCCATTTTTACCAAAAAAAGTGTCCCCTGAAAGGCAAAAACTATTAATATCTAATATCTCTAGGTATGACTGGCTTGGTCCACTGGGAGAAAATTAAAAGAAGACCTCAATCAACCAATCAATCAAATCAACCAGAACAGAAAGAAGAAAAAAGGCAAAAAGAAAAAAAGAGAGAGAGAGAAATGAGGGAATGCTTTTTGTGGAGAGGGGTAGTATAGCTCCTAACAGTTGCATCATTGACTAAGACCAGGATTCCAGCCTTGCTAGGAACTCAACAGTGCAGGCACCCTCGACCAGGATGGAGACCTTCCATGACGTTCAATTATAGGCAGAATTTCTTGGAGGCAGAAAATTACTATAAAAGTGCTGGGGACTATGAAAGCTACCAAGAACCCATCTTACTGTCATTTGCATTTTTCAACCCTATATGTTAAAAAAAAAATTTAGCCCAAAGAAAGTAAAATGTAAGAAATCAGCACACAGATGTGAAAGCCCAGTACAGAGTTAGGGAAAACCAGCTTATGACAAACACCACCACAAAAAGCCACCCAAATCACAAGGATAAAATTTACACTTTTATCTTTGGAATAATTGGTCCTTTCCATTTTGTTTTCTGAGAGGGCACCCTTCTGCCCTGTGATTATCTGATTAGCTAATATCTAAAGTATCTAATAAGGAATATTTGCTATGGATTAACTGCCTTGTTGTCAATGTATTTTCTAGCAGAAAACTGGGACATTTCCATATACTGAAGTATAAATGAAGAGGCATCTGTAGGTTAGAAGTGTTTAACATCTGATTCTGCCGTTTTCAGGTTCCGTATTCCCTGGAAGAGTATGTAGTCCATTCCCTCCTCTTATTTTTATTTAAATTTAAAAAAAAATAAAAATAATAACCTCTCTCTTCCATAGCATTCTACCCCATATTTCTGAATAAAACAGAAAGTAAGTATTAACAAAAAAGACTGGGAAATATTTAAAATGCCTTCTTTAAATAAACATGGATTATGCAATGAGTGGCCTAGCATTTCTCAAGGGTTTTTTCATACTTGCTTACTGATAGAAAGTAATTATAGAACAGGTTCATAACTCAAGAATATGTAGTGGCTATGACTCTAGACCCAGGTGTAGCTCATTTTGACTTCCAGGTGCTAAATGATGGGAACAGTATGTGTGCAGCTCCGAGGAAAAGAGCTCCATGTAGGAGTCCACACAGCTGGATACCCTAGTCTGTGGGCAGGAATGACTCAAAATTATTTCAGGCAGAAAAGGAGGATGGAAAAGATAATGAAGTGGATGCTGGGGTCTGTCTGCAGACTGGGAAAGACTGTGGTCATCTAGAAGATGAGGTCTAAAACTTCATGTCCAAAATGCTGATGGCCACCAGCAGAAGTTACCACTCAGGGGAACAGGGCATAAGGGAAAATTACATAGTGTAGAATTCACAGGATATTTTTGTACAAATGAAATCCAGTTAAGATCAACAGCAATGATGGTCTTTATAGGAAAAAAAGAGTAATAGAAAATTAACCTGAGAGATGTCTTTTATCTGATTACAGTGAAACTCCTAACCAAGAATAAATCTTCTGTCTTTTGGATCTCATCCCATCCCTCTACAGTCTATATTTTTCTTTTTAACAGCTTTGAGATATAACACATACCATAAAAATCATCCACTGAAAGTGTACAATTAAATGTTTTTTAGTACGTTCACAGAGTTGTGCAAATATCAGCACAATCTAATTTTAGAATACTTCATCACTCCAAACAAGAAACCCCATATCCACTGGCAATCACTCCATCAAAGAGCAAGAAAGAATGCTTAGGAATAAAATTGTGATTTTATAAAATAGAAATAATAGAAGAACTTGAGGAAATTTCAAAGAATATAAAGCAAAATAAAAGTGGAAGTTATCAGTGAAAAGAAATGAGATATAGAGAGCCAATGGCCAACAAATAAGTCCCATAAATATAAGACAGAGAAAGTGGTAAAAGGAAATTTTCAGATTATGGGAAATTCCCTTGGGTTGAAGAAAAATTGAAGATTGAGAGATGCCAATGAGCTCCCAGAAAAATAAATGAGCAATTCCCACCTCCCCCAAAAGCCCTCATTTAGATATATCATCAAGAAATTTCAGCACATCAATGAAAAAAAAAAAAGATTCTAAGATAGCTTCCACGTAGATAAGAAGACCAGGATCACACAAGGTGCAAATAAACATCCTGAATAATAAAAAACACTGGGGCAATGCCTCCAAGCCCCAAGGTTAAATGACTTTTGATCTGGAATTCAACAACCAATCTTGTTATCAGTTGAGTGTGAAAGCAGAACAAACACATTTTAATGTATGCAAAACATATAAGAAAGCAAATTGCCTCCATGGTCCTTTTCTGAGAAATTATTTAAAGGCCAGAAAACCCAGAAAGAGAATATGGGATCCAAGAAACTATGGGGAAATCCTTGAGAGGAGAGAGAGGCGGTAATCTGAGCAGACCTAGAAAGAACTTTAAAAATTAAAAAATTAAAAAGGAGAAAGAAAGATGGAATGAAAAAGGGGAGAAGGGAGGGAAGAGAGACTAAATGAGAGAGAGAGAGAAAGTCAGAGAAACCCTGTAATATACGGATCTCCTGTATAATTAAAAGTTTGCATTAACTTAGACATATAACGACATGTTCTGAAAAAACAATAAAGGAATTTAGAAATGTTAAGAAAAACAAAACAATGAACAATAAAATAATTATTACAATATTAAAAAAACTTTAAGTGGGGGATTTTCATTAATTAAAGGAAATATATATTTGATCTTGATGTTAAGAATATTCACCTTGGGGCACCTGGCTGGCTCAGTCTGTGGAGCACGCAACTCTTGATCTCAGGGTTGTGAGCTTGAGTTGCAAATTGGGGGCAGAGATTATTTTTAAAATAGTAATAATATAACCTTTTAAAAGAAGAATATTCTCCTTAAAGTGACCCAATCGTAATATGAGTTCTGAGATCTTGAATACGCGGAAATGTATTTGCTGTCACACCTGAATTACATTCCACACATAAAATGGAATGATAGTTTAGTTATATGCAGCCTATATGCAAAGCAACAGCTTTTCTTAGATCTTTGAGGTCATCTTTCTATTTTCTCTTCAAGTTCTCATCTATTTCATGCATTATTTGTTTCACCCAGCAACAGCTGTGTCATTCATTCAACTGTTTTTCATAAGTCCCATCACCAGGAACCATTTGTGTTGTATTTGTCACCGGTACCTGAAGTGAGGCTTGTAAAACATAGGATTTTAGTGGAGTGCATTACCACCCTCAATAATACAAGGCTTCTATTAGCTATCGTTTAGGCAGCTAGCAGTCCACCCATCTATATGTCACAAAGTTAAGTACACAGTTATAGTTTTTGAAATTACATATGCCCATATATATGTCTAGATCTTTTCTAACAGGTTCAGGATCAATTACCATTCAGTGACAGTCTCTAACTTGGTGGCTTTCACATAATCCTTAAAATAATTCTGTGAACTAGAGATTCTCATCAGTTTGCAGATTAAAACACAGAAGTTTATGGGGCGCCTGGGTGCTCAGTGGTTAAGCATCTGCCTTCAGCTCAGGGCATGATCCTGGCGTTCTGGGATCGAGCCCCACATCAGGCTCCTCCGCTGGAAGCCTGCTTCTTCCTCTCCCACTCCCCCTGCTTGTGCTCCCTCTCTCGCTGGCTGTCTCTGTCTCTGTCAAATAAATAAATAAAATCTTTAAAAAAATAAATTAAAAAAAACACAAAAGTTTAACATGATAAAATAACTTGCTCAAGGTTATAAAAAGAGGAAATAATGGAATTAGGTCCCAAATGCAAATCACCTGATTCTGATTTCAGGGTTATTTCTATGCTATCACCTCCTCTAGTAACCCTTCCTGCCACAGGTTAAATTTCCTTCTCAGCGTCTGTCTTCAATGGAAAATTATATACACTTATATCCAACTGCCATCTCATCTACCTGCTTTAGTTAGCTCAAGCCCATTAGCTAAAATAGAAAATGTTCACCGATTTTACCCAAGAAAAACAGGTCCATATATCAAAATGTAGAATAACATCCAGTCATAAGTACGACAGACCTAAACTATATCCTACAGTACAGAGAAATGTAGGAAGTGAGCACTTAATTTCTACCGACATAAATGTCCTGTGCAATTCACTCATTTTTTATTCATTTATTCAACATGTACTACCAATAAGGTGAATCTGTGAAAAAGCAGCCAGATACAATGCAGCATGTCTCAAAAGTTTCTATAAAAATACTCTGAAAGTGTAGAGATTGAATTCCTTGCTCTTTTTTTTTTTAAAAAAAGACTTTATGTGTTTATTTGACAGAGAGAGACAATGAGAGAGGGAACACAAGCAGGGGGAGTGGGAGAAGCAGGCTTCCCGCTGAGCAGGGAGCCCAATGCAGGGCTCAATCTCAGGACCCTGGGATCATGACCTGAGCTGAAGGCAGACGCTTAACGACTGAGCCACCCAGATACCCCAAATTCCTTGCTCTTTAGCACCCAGAAGCATCTGAGTACTCACATTTCATGAACACAACTTTCTTCTAAGCATCCTATGCAGAAATCAAATAAAACAGTCATGAGTATTTAGCCTACAGTTGGAGGGGGATCTTAATTAAACAAACATATTTGTTGCAGCAGAATCCAATCTCAGAACAGCTGTCTGTAAAGTCTGCTCCAACACAGATCTAGATTCTAAATACAAGATGAGTGCAACAAAATATGGAAGGCAGGGTAAGATCTTAAGGGCGGAACTAATAATGGAAGACTACCAGAAGCCTGATCTCTTCAGAGGAGTAATTAATACTGATTAACAATCAGATCATTAGGAAAAGCGTTAAGCAATTTAAGAGTAATGTCTAAGACAAAAGGAACAGATATATAAATCCCAAACATTAAACAAAATACTTCACCAGTCTTGTTAGAGATTGCATACAAAAAATGAAAGCAGAAACATCGAGAAAAGAGAAATTTTAAAACTGAAAACAAGATGTTAGAAAAATCATGAGGGTCCCTGACTTCAGCTCAGGTCATGATCCTGGGGTCCTGAGATCATGCACTGTGTTGGGTTCCATAGGGAGTCTGCTTGTCTCTTCTCCCTCTCCCTGCCCCTCTGCACCTCCCCCAGCTCATGCTCTCTCTCTCTCAAATAAATAAAATCTTTAAATTTTTTTAAATGAATAAAAAATAAATAAAAAGCCAACTTCATCTTCAGTGTCATAAGAAAAAGGATACTACTAGAAATGAAAACTAGAAAGAAAATATACACCAGAACAGTGATATCTGGATCCTAAGGAGAACACTGGTAAGGGGGACACAGAACCCTCAGACACTGATCAAGAAACAGGATTCTTGCTTAATAAGGCACAGTACTCGAAGGCCTTCTTGTGATTCTTTGTTAGTAATGAAATCAAATTTAATTTGTTAGTAATGAAATGCTGTGGACCAAGCATGGGAAAAGGCAGATAATGTCCCCCAAGAGACCCAACCTGAAACCAAAGAACAGCAGGAGAGGTGAAGTTGAAGGTGAAATAGACATGCCATTTCTAATTGTGTATGACCTGTCCTGGGAACCTAGAGGGACCTTCTGGAGGTGAGGCACTGCCAAGGAGAACAGAGTCATCCCCAGGTCACAGCACAAGGAGTGTAACTAGATGGGCATTGCTATGAGCCACACAGAGATGGAGAGAAATGTGTTCCCCAGCAAAGAGTATTCTTAAAAAGATTCAGTGAGGAGATACTAAAGAAAACAAATCCAAACAGAAACTTAATGCTATTTCACCTTCCTAACCGTCCTCAAAACACATTTGAAAGTAGTCTGTCTCAAAGGGAAGTAATAATGAGAAAAGAACCAGCTACGGATTTATGAATAGAAACTGCAAAGCAAAAAGGAAAGGAATAGAAGTACAGATGAAGCACACACAGCCTAACACCGAAACTATTTAAGGAATCGGACAAACAGATCCCCATACTCAAGCAGATTATTAACATGATTTCAAAAAATTAAGAAGGGCACAAAATATAGATACAGGTATTCAAATAATAGCAGGAAATAAGATTTTTTAAAAAGAAGAAAGGGAAAAGAAAATGGAGCTGATACTTTTTAAAAACATAAGAGTTTTTGGAAATTATCCTAAGGGCATACAGCAAATGGAGAACAAGACATTTATTTAAGAAAATCTACTAAGTCTTGGTAAAAACAGTGAGAATTTGTGGCACTTGAGCCATCGCCTGCTATTTCCCTGCCCACACCCTGTTCAATGTGACCAGAAGCTCCACTCCAGCTCACAGGCAAGCTCTATAGTATCTCACACCACCAGGGCTAGCCCATCAGTACTTCTTATTCCCTCCCAATTTCACATTGCAGAGCCTAAATTGCAGGTGAGTTCAGCCAAAGAGTCAGGGGCTCCCCACCTCCCTACAGTCACCAAATCATAAGACAGAGGCTCAACACCAGGCACAGCAAGTGCCTGAGAATACTGGGGTCCCCATCACCTTCATCCCAGTTCACTCACAGCATGAAAGTTCCAGACCAGGAGAAGCTGAGAAGACCAGAGGCTCCTGCTTCTACCTAGTGCCCNGCAGATCAATCAGGAATGCCATCCTAAGAAAAAAAGACTTGTCCCCACCACCTGCTCTGTAGCAGTGGCTCAGAGATTTTGCCCAGGGGAGATGAGATGCTGGCCATAAGAATAGAGAGGTTCTAAGCTCTGCTCAAAAAAAAAACTAACATTATTTGAAACAAAGTATAGGGAAGTTCAAGCCTCTCCAAACACTCTTCAAAATAGTGGAGATTTTGGTAGTAAACAATTAGGAGGAGGCTGAGAGCTCCACAAGAGCAACAAGCTGAACTAGAGGTCAGCTAGATTACCAGAGAGAACCAGGGAACGAGATTGCCAAGGAGAGCCCTCTTATGGTCACAACAAATCTCAAAGACTGGCAAGACTGGCATAAAACTACCCCTGAAAATGGGTCCAAAACTAATTGGATATCGTTGTAGTGCAATCTATGCCCCAGGGCATTGTTGAAAGCAGAACAGCTATCCCTCCAACTAAAGGAGGTATTAGGTGGGTGAGCCCTCTGTGGAGTAACACCAGAGGCTTCACACTAGGATGAAGGGAACGGACTTCACTACCTTCACTACCTTCACTACCGTAGTCCAGACACAGGAGTGTTTCTTTCTATGTGCCCCATACAAAGGGGGAAAAAAGCAGACAACAAAAACTGCATGCAAAAGGGCCCAGATGTCTGAGTTAACAGACAAGGACTGTAAAACAGTTACTATAAATATGTTTTTTTTAAAAAAAATAAATATACATACATTACAATGTTGAAAGCCACAGTTCAAGCAAGAAAAAATACCAAAAAATCATAATTAAAAAAAAAAAAACTATGGCCATACAGGATAGCTTGATGAAATCACACAGAACTAAAAGAAAGATCAAAAAATAATAAAAGACAGACAAGAGGTTTACCACACATACATAACTGAATTCTCTGAAGAAGAGAATAAGAAAAAAGCAAACAAAAAAATGAACAGAAATAGGAGAAAAGTTGCTTGAAACAAAGTAGATGTGAATCTTCTGTTTAAAAAAGACTTGTTATATTCCAAGAAAAACTGATAGAAGCAACACCAGTCATACGTGGTACAGTTACTGTACTTAAAGGAAAATAAAACAATCATATGGACAGTCACATTCTCTGAGTCAGTGAAAGAAAAACATAGTTTAACAATAAAGGTATTACTCATAAAACCCTTCAATTTGAAAATTTCAAAATAATTTCTAAGTAACTTATGATAAAGAGGAACTTATAACTGAATTTCTAGGTACTGGCATAAGGACAGACAATGATCAATGAAATGGAATGAAGTTTGCAGAAACAAACCCATACATCTATGGACAATTGATTTTCTATAAGGGTGCGCAGCTATTCAATGGGGAAAAGAATATTCTCTTCCACAAATAGTGCTGGGACAACTCAATAACCAAATGCAAAAGAATGAAATCTTTACCCTATGCTCTATGTAAAAATTAACTCAAAATGGATTATACCTAAATAAAAGAGTTAAAAGGACAAAACTGTTAGAAGAAAGCAGGGTCAATCTTCCAGACTTTGGATTTGGCAACAGTTTCTTAACTAGGACAGTAAAAGCATAGCCAAAACAAACAAACAAACAAAAAAACAGAAAGAAATAAAAGAAACTGGAATTCATCAGAATTAAAACTTTTGTCCATCAGAAAGAAAACTCACATAACAAAGAGAAAATACTTTAAAACAATATATCTGGTAAAGGTCTGGTTTCCAGAGAACAAAAAGGACTCTTACGACTCAACAATATATTTAAAAAAAAAAAAAAAAAGCCAAAGAATCTAATTTTAAAATGGGCAAAGGACTTGAGTAGACATTTCTCCAAAGAAGATACAAATGACCAATAAGCTCATGAAAAGATGTTCAACATTACTGGTCACGAGGGAAATGCAAATAACACCCACAATGAGATACCACTTCACACACATTAGGATGGCTAGAATAAAGCAGACAGTAACAAGTGTTGATGAGGATGTGGGGAAACTGAAACCCTCATACATTTGCTAGTAGGAAAGTAAAGTGGCATACCCACTGTGAAAACAGTTTGGTGGTTCTCCAATAAGTTAAACATAGACTTGCCATATGACTCAGCAATTCTACTTCAAAAGAATTGAAAACAGATGTTCAAACAAAAACTTTTATATGAATATTAATGGCAGTACTATTCACAATAGCCAAAAGGTAGAAAAACCCAAGTGTCCATCACTGGACTGATGAATGGTAAACAAAATGTAATATTCATAAACAGAATATTATTCAGCCATAAAAGGGAATGAAGTTCAGATACATGCTACAACATGAATGAACCTTGAAAACATTAGGCTAAGTAAAAAAAATGCAGACACAGAAAACCACATATTGTATGATTCCATTTATATGAAATATCTAGAATTAAGGGACATCCATTGAGGTCAAAAGGAAAGTAAGAGAAGACTAGACAAATTTCCATGTTCTGTTTTTTTTTTGTCTACAAAATCAGACATTTGGAGTAGTTTGAACAAAAGATCCCTTCCAGGATGAGCATTTGTCATCATTCTGCACATTAGTACCATCACCGTTAATAAGTCTTTTTTTCTTTCTTTCTTTTAAGAAATTAAGATCACCTCACATAGGAGTTCCATTTTATATTCTCAGCTCAAAGAAACATTGGAGGTATGGGCAGACTGCAAATATGAATCTCATCCATTGTTAGGTGATCACAAAATAGAGTAGTTGGTAATTTTTCTCATATGGTTTCTTCTTCCCCTACGCAAATGTTTCAATCTCTCTCTAAGAAACTTGCCTTCTTTCAATACTTTTTTTTACTCCCTAACTGCCTGAATATAAAGGAAATATGAGCTTTGACTTGAATGGTGAAAAAAGTCACTGTTACAAAAAAAAAAATTTCACTGTTGCTTGGTTTATGCACTTGACAGCACAGATATGCAAAAGGGAAAACGAAAACTGATAAGCTAACATGTGTTAGTTAAATCAGAAAGTCCATTTTCACCAATTCTACTCTTAGAGTTTTTCTCCAAGAGTTGCAGATTTTATAATCCAACAAACACCTAGCCTGGTACAAAGATAGCTCTGGATTTAGGCGAAGGAGACCATGTGCCTCTACTTCATCCCCAAATTATCAAAGTCTTAACCAAGAGGTTGGCTTTGGTCAAACACAGAATGTTCACTTTTGCTGCCTCCCAGGAAAATGACCTAGTTTGTATTTGTGATGAGGCTGTGGAAAGAGCCTGTGGCTTCCCCCCTTTTACTTTTCAAAGGCTCTCTGACACTCACCAGGCTCTACAATAGCGCTCAGTTCCAACCCGTTAGATCTGAGACAACTTTACAAAGCCACACGAGGAAGACAGAGAACAACAGTCCCAGTTTCCCCTTTGCTCTGTGGACAAAATAAAATAGAATCATCTCAGAGGGTAGAAAAACCACATGAACTCAGACTGCTCAAATGATCCAGCGCATCCCAGACGACCTGAAACCAACAAGCATCATGCAACACTGGTTATTTATAAGACACGGTCAGAAAAAAAGCAACCTAAGCTCATGAAGGAAGCCTGCGCCACCACTGGTACCAGCCCCATGCACTGCTCTGCAACGTTCTCGTGCCATTGTTTTGTGATGAATGCACACAGCTCGCGCAGCTTTTCATCGGCTCTTAAACCCACTGCTGCTCAAGCATGAAATATCTTTGGGTTCCATTAAAAAAAAAAATAAATGTGCTAACAAGCTGTTAAACCACATTTTACAACAAACGCATCAAACTGATGACTTAGCTTCAAAAATATGAACTAACCGGAATAATAAAGGCTTTGTAGAACTTGGATAAATGAAGTGATTACCTCACAGTGAGGGAAATCTGTGGGGCACATCCATGTAATCAAAAAAATAAGTTCCTGGTCCTCAGAGGAGAATTCAAAACGCTCTGCCTCGCCTCCTGACAGTCCTGAGCCCAAAGGGTTTGGACAGGAGGAAAAACAACACAGGTACAAAAAAAGCAGCAGGCGGGGGTGGGAGAAAGAAAGAAATTCAGTCAGTTCTTTGATTAACAAGACTTCTTGCTGGACTTAAGTACAAACAGCTGCCTGGACTCCAACAGCCAAGCCTAAATCTAAACACTCCACTGTTTACATAACCCAAACTTAATCAAGCAACCATATAATCCACCAATTTAAAGTATCCCTAAGAGTTTCAATGTAATGTTGGTTTTCTCACAAGCCAGTCCGTCAACAAGCTGTTTAAAAATGCCAGCTCTTCCAGCTCCGTCTGCAGCCTTGCAGCTTCTCCTGCACGGTCCTCCTGCAGGGCTGTTCAGGGGAGAATACTTAGATGACTTGGGATTATAAACCATTTCCTGTTATTCTTCTGTTGGCATAGTGCACAGAAATGGTATAATAAATCCAGAATCCAGACTGTATGTTTTTCCAAGTTTGGTTTGATAGGGTTTAATATGATAGCGATGTTGCTGATAAGAAAATACCTTTCTTTATTCTCCTATAGTACTAAATTCCATAGATGTGCTCTGAGATAGTTAGCTAAAGGTAATTTTCATGAGGAAAAGGATGAGAAAAGGGAAATTATGAGAAAGATACTAAAAAAGGAAAATGCTCATGAATGTTGAACTAAATGAGGCTGGAAAGTCAAATGCCAACAGAAGCCAGTGACAGAGCATAAGTAAGAGAAGCCAGCTGGGCCTGGGTGTGGGGGAATAAATACAGATGGGGACTGGGGTAAATTAGAGTTCATGTACCTCACCTAAAGAAGGTATATGCTATCTAGCTCCAATTCATTTATTAATACCTGTACTGCGCTATAATTCACATACTGTGCATTCAAATTACACAAGCCAGTGATTTTTTAGTATAATCCCTGATTTATACAACCATTACCACAATAGCTTTTAGAACATTTCATCTGCCAAGGAAACCCTGTACCCTTTAAAACCACTCCTCATTTCCCTCTAACGCCCCCCCCCACCACCCCTTAACCCTGGACAACCACGAATCCACTTTCTCTGTCTATAGATTTACCTATTCTGGACATTTTATAGAAATGGAACCATATAATACGTGGTCTTTTGTGACTGGTTGCTTTCCCTTAGCATAGTTTTCAAGGACTCCAACTCATTTTTGCCACATGTATGGACCTAATCTGGCCAGATCTTCCAAATTTTAAGAGAAGTTGGGAATCTGGATTCTTACATGAAATCTTCCAATGTTTAAATACTGGCCACTAATTTAAATTAAACACACACTGTACAGTCTTCCCCCTAGGGCAGGCCAAACAAATATGTCTACACACTGGATTCACACATGGACCACCATTTTGTTTCTTCTGGGGTTCCTAAGACAAAGGGAGGGAAAAATCTAGAATGAGTCAAGATTAAAGAAAGCAAGAGAGGGTCAAACTCACCCAGGCAAGGAGTGAAGACAGGAAGGTCTGGAGAGAAGAAATCAGGGACTTCTCAATAGAGAAGAATTCAGATTCTGAATCTGGTCAGCAGCCCAAGAAAAGCTCAACAGATTCCTCAAAGTTCCACAGCCTCAGCCGGGCTTCTCTTGTTCTGCGCTGGGAGCAAGCCATCTGGGATGTCAGAGAGTGAGCTCACTTTGTCACCCTCATAGACCCTGAAAAACCTAATTCAGATTGTCCCTAGAGAGAATTGACAGAATCTAACACCTTTAATGGGATAATTCACTAAAATACTCATTTGTGTTTCCCATTATCCCTCCCCACCCCATGCATAATGCACATACACACAGACACATACATACCCCTCACACTGGCCAGGCCCTTTCTGCGTTCTTGCCTTCAGGGATGCTTAGGTTTATGTGGCAGCTGAAAAGGGAAGTCGTTCCAGATGATCTTACTAATTATCCTTGTAAAATCTAAACTCTTGAAGTAATAATGCTAGATGTTCAGTGCACAGGGGAGAGGCAAGAATAACGTTTCTAAATAAGGGAGAAGCCAAAGGAGTGGAGGAAGAAAGGCTTCCCCAGACTGGGAAAAGTGGGGCTAGCTGGTGGTTCCAGGAGAAGCCAATATCACCCACATGCTGACAGCAAAATGGAAAACTTCAGAGAAGAATGGCTGCTTATCTAGAAGGATAAGGCTGAAGCTGGATATTGGGTTTATTAATGTGGGTAAAGAATTCTACACTTAGGGGTGCCTGGTGGCTCAGTCGTTAAGCGTCTGCCTTTGGCTCAGGGCGTGATCCCGGAGTCCTGGGATGGAGCCCCACATCGGGCTCCTCTGCTGGGGAGCCTGCTTCTTCCTCTCCCACTCCCCCTGCTTGTGTTCCCTCTCTCACTAGCTGTCTCTCTCTCTGTCAAATAAATAAATAAAATCTTTTTTTAAAAAAAGAATTCTACACTTAAATTTATCACAGAAGGAGCAAAAGTGTGCCTTTCAAGTCCCATGAGGGCTTAGCCAGATGAGGACATCAGCAGTGATCTTTACAGCCTGGAATTGAGAGGGCTCTTGGCTTTACTTCTGGATTAATGTACCAAATCCTGGGAAGATTATTTCAGTACTACTGCAGTTGATTTGATGGACATCTATTTCTCATGGAATAGAAATCCCCTATCCCAGGCCCACCAAATTCAAGCTGCTGTCAAGACTGAGTTCTTCATAGGACAATCTTATAGGGCTGGGCAAACTGTGTGAGTTTGAGGAGAGAAACAGTGACCTGAACCATACCTGAAGGCCTGTCACTTTCTACTCAATGATCCTAAGACTGACACTAAGGACACAGTGATTTTCTTTACTATTTCTGGGATTTACTGTTTTTAGGAATATCCTCCTGCAGGTTTGCACTGAGTTTAACTTGGGTAAAATTCAAAGGCATTTTAAAGGTGTTTATTGTCTACAAATCATGTGCCAAGATAAGGTCAAGGAAGGCATGAACTCTGCCCTCAGAGAAGTCACAGTGAGACAAGAACTATATACATTTCACTACAATTTGATTAGTGGATATCATTAACACTAGCCAAGTGTTAATAAGGTACATTCCACTAGAAACAACCTAGGATGTTATCTCCAAATAAAAATCTTACCAAGTAATACTTTAAAGTTTATTAAACTTAACCATTTTTTAATAAGGAAGAATTAGAATTATTGCCATACATAAGCAAAAAGCATATATTATTATGTAATTTATAATAGCAAAAACTGAAACAATCTAAATAACTAAGAAGAGGGGACTGATTAAATAAAATAGATGCACATGATGCACTGACATATGGTTATTAATACCACTTTCTAAAAGAATATAGGACATACAAAAATACTTATGATTAAGTTGGGATATAAAACTTTACATGTACAGGACCCACGCCGGTGCCCCCAGTTTGATTGTGGGTATTTTTTTCAATTAATTTAATTGTATTTTCCCCAACTTTTATTCGAAAACTATCAAACCCACAGAAAAGTTGAAAGAACAGTACATGAAAGCATGAACCAAAGACATACCGATAATATCTTCTAATCCCTGGTGGTCTCTAGTTCTCTGGTTCTGCGGGCTTTGGGGGGAAGGTAAAGTCATGGCCTCCACAATGTGGTAAGTCAAATGAAGAACCCTGAAGGGAACTCGTACCCCAAAAGGGATCAAGAATTCCCAGAGATAGGGGCGCCTGGGTGGCACAGCGGTTAAGCGCCTGCCTTCGGCTCAGGGCGTGATCCCGGTGATCTGGGATCGAGCCCCGCATCAGGCTCTTCTGCTATGAGCCTGCTTCTTCCTCTCCCACTCCCCCTGCTTGTGTTCCCTCTCTCGCTGGCTGTCTCTATCTCTGTCAAATAAATAAATAAAATCTTTAAAAAAAAAAAAAAGAATTCCCACAGATAGAGACTCAAGTATCTCAAATATCAGGAGATCACAATCAAAAATAACAAAACATACAAAGAAATAAATCACCCCAAGCAGAGAGTTAGCAAGGAAAACACACATACACTTATACATACACAATCTGGCCCCAAAAGATGAAGAATGTTAGAATTATCAAGAAAAAGAAAGAGAGAGAGAGAGGGAATAGAGAAATATATGGGTGTATCAAAATTATTATCTGGAGCAATTGACCAGTCAATGTTGACAAAGGAAAGTTGTAAAAATAAAAAATAATACCATTCAACTATGAAAATCAATGAACACATAGACTGAATAGAAAATAAATTAAAAGACATTTCTAAAACACCCACCAAGAATGCAGCAGAGAGAGAGAAGCAGTCAGAAAATGGAAACAACTGCCAGCACATTGGGAAAATATAAGGAAGTCTAACACATAATTGATCCAAGCTCCAGAAACACAAGATAGAAAGAGTAAGGAATAAGTAATATTCAAGAATAAAATCTGATACATTTTGAAAATAATCAGGGACATACTTCCTCAGATTCATGTAGTTGAGGGTATCTCAAAAAAGAATAATTAAATGAAATACACAGCCAGATCTATCACAGTTAAATTGCAGGTCACTAAAATTAAAGACCCTAAAATAACTGGGGGTAGGTGGGGTGTATTGTGCATAGGAAAGAGATCATCTACAAAGAAATGAGAATTACATTCCTACCTGGTTTCTCAACAGCAACAACAGAAATGAATAGAAAACGTTTATCTTCAAACCACTGGGAAAAAATAGCTACCAACCTAACACTACTTTCAAATAAGTTGTTTTTCAATAATGCGTCCACATGAAGCAGCAGCCATGAAGAGTCACCTGATTCACAGCAGACTTTGCAAGACAAAGAATAAACTTTCCTTGTGTTAAGCAATTGAAATATGCAGGGTTTTTCTTATGTAGCATTGCCTAAACTATCTTAACTGATACAAAGAATATTTACTACCAATAGATCTTCTATCCTATGGAAGACAGGGAATGAACCCAGGAGAAAAGACTACAAAAAATACTAGGAAAACCAATATAACAATTTTTTCATAAACATGAGGCAGCATTTGAAGGAGGAGGAGGAAACACGAGGAAAACTAGTGGTGGTGGAATCTGCCTATACGATCTTAAAATGTATTATAAAGCTATAACTAATGGTAACAGTTTGGAGCAGAGGCAATAATCAACATAATATTGAATACTGACATGTGTTGGATAGCCTCTCTTTGCCTTTCCAGATCTATTCCCACTCTTCTCCATCTTGCTGGGGGGCCTCAAAAGGCTGATCTTTAACCACTGCATCAATGGCTCCTTTCCCCTCTGGTTTCTGATTAACTTCAAACAATGGGAGGAACCACTTGGAGATTCATTTATTCTCCCAGCTATCTCCCTACCAGACTGAAGTGGCCAGTTGGTCTGTCCCTTTACAGAAGCACAGTTCCTGTCAGGGAATTCTCTCTTATGCTCTGTGTTCTGTACCTACTCCCATCCTTGCCCTTCAGGCCCAGTAATCTTCCTCACTCTTATCAGCCCAGAGGAGCTCCATCATGCCTTACTGAATTCCCTTATGCTTGCCTATACCTTTGTAGACTGCTCCCTCATCTACCCCACTGAGGTACACCATTTTCTTTCTATGAAGACCCTGATACAATGACTTAGTGTCCCTTTAGGGGATATTTGGTAATGTCTGGAGACATTTTTGATTACACAACTCGGGGGATGCTATTAGCATCCAGTGAGTAGAGCCCATGGTAGCTGCTAACCTCCGACATTATACAACAAAAAATTATCTAGTCCAAAATGTCAATAATGCCAATGTTGAGAAAATGTGCAGTCACTGAATATATGCCCAAGAAATAGCACAAATCCATGAAATACTAATGGTCTCTTCAACAAAGATATTAGGGACAATTAGAGCTTAGTGATTTTTATACAAACATTACTTATATGTTTATATATCAATAAACTTTATGACACCAGATGTCATTTTCATATACCAAAATAAATTTCAGAGAAATTCAAAAGTGCATAGGCTCCACAGAAATGAGAACTCTAGGTATATTAACGTTTTATCTCAAAACTCAAAACTTCAGTTTTAGTTTCTGTAACTTATTTACTTTTATCTTATAATTGTGGGCACCTCCTGCTTAACATCAACGATCTGTTTCCAAAACTCAGATATTCTGTGCAAATATTTAAATGGTAAAAATGATATAATGACAACCTGAAACCCCCAAGCATAGTAAAATGCTTATATACACATAGCAAACTATCATGTTAGGATGTAAATACTTTAAAAATGGCTTCCCAATCTCAAAACAATTTATGTGGTTGTTAACAAACAGTTGCTGTGAATGGAGTAGCATGGCCTATCCTAGCTCTGACACCTCCACCGTCTTTGTTAACATTTGCTGCACTTTCAAAAATGCCCACACACGGGAAAGAGGAACCCTCCTGCACTGTTGGTGGGACTGCAAACTGGTGCAGCCACTCTGAAAAATAGCACAGAATTTCCTCAAAAAGTTAGAGAACTACCCTACAATGCAGCAATTGCACTACATGGTATTTACCCAATGAATAAAGAAATACTAATTCAAAGGGATATATGCACTCCAATGTTTATAGTAGCATTGTCTACAAAAGCCAAATTATGGAAACAGCCCAAATGCCCATCGACTGAAGAATGGATAAAGAAGTGGTGTGTGTGTGTGTGTGTGTGTGTGTGTGTGTGTGTACTGGAATATTACTCAGCCATAAAAAAGAATGAACTCTTGCCATTTGAAATGATGTGGATGGAATTAGAGAGTACTACGCTAAATGAAACAAGTCAGTCAGAGAAAGATAAATGCCACATGATTTCACTCATGTGGAATTTAAAAAACAAAACAAAAGAGACAGAGGCAAACCAAGAAACAGACTCTTAACTATAGACAGCAAACTAATGGTTACCAGAGGAGAGATGGGTAGAGGGGGGGAGGGCTTAAATACGTGAGGGGGGTTAAGGGGTGCACTTGCTGTGATGACAGCAGGTGTTGATAAGTGTTGAATCACTATATTGTACACCTGAAACTAATATTACATTGTATGTTAACTAACTGGAATTTAAATAAAAACTTAAAAAATGCCCATGTGTGCTTCTGGCATTCCACCAACTGCATCTGGAATGGAACTCAAAATTTTCCCTGTCTACTGTATTATTAATGTTGCATTGAGCTTTGGGAATGTAAATACAATTTTTCCTATAAACAGTCACCTAAAAAATGTATTGAGAGATTTGTACATCCTATGATATTTGGCTGTTAAAAACCAAGAAAATGTTAATCAGGCAGACATTCTGTGGACTACAATTTTTCACCTCAGTAACCCACGGTTAGCCAAGGCAGTCAGTTTTAACAGACCAGAACCAAGCCACACAAACAGCCCCTCTAGATGGGGGGATATGGCACTCATACTACTATAACTGCAATACACTGTGATAATTTGCTTGGCTTTTCATGTGCAAGAAATGAGAGCTCAAGTACAATATCCCTTCTCTTCAGGACCAGTTCATCAAAGAAACAATGGAGGGGACTGCCATGAGGTTGCACAGGAAAACATGAGCACTTGCATAAGAGAAGGCTAAAGAGAACAATATTACTAGGGAAGCAGATTCCATCTGTCAACGTTTGATAATCTAGCTAACCATGAAATTTCTGGATTGTTAGCATACTGCAACTAAAGCACCAAACTTCAAATGTTAGCATTACAAACCAAAAAATAATGGGTTATTTCTCTTTACTGTAAGACTTGTGTCCCAACATTTTCTCAGTGATCACATAATTCCTTCTACTTTTCACTATTTCTGATTCCTTCTACTTTTCACTATTTCACTTTTCACTATGTTCAATTCTGATGATTTCTTATGTGTCTTCAATGCCAACATTTGCCTAATTAGTGGTGAGTGACCAGGAGTTACATTAGAAACCTTGGTTCCAGGGCACCTGAGTGGCTCAGTGGTTAAGCATCTGCGTTCCGCTCAGGGCGTGATCCCAGAGTCCTGGGATCCAGTCCCGCATCGGGCTCCCTGCTCCGCTGGGAGTTTGCCTCCTCCTCTCCCACTCCCCCTGCTTGTGTTTCCTCTCTCGCTGGCTGTGTCTCTCTGTCAAATAAATAAATAAAATCTAAGAAAGAAAGAAAGAAAGAAAGAAAGAAAGAAAGAAAGAAAGAAAGAAAGAAAGAAAGAAAGAAAGAAAGAAAGAGAATGAAACCTTGGTTCCTGTGGTTTACTAACTAATCCAGCTATGTTAATTTACCCCTGCTTGCACTTGACATACAATTTGTCAAACCTGGATCCAAATATTCCCCTTAGTCCACGTAAGGTGATCTACATCTATTAGATCAATTTCTCATCCAAGGAAGATCCTTACTATCTGACTATGAAAAAAGTTAATCAAGAAAGAACAGTTTTCTGGGGCACCTGGGTGGCTCAGTCAGTTAAGCATCTGACTCTTGATCTCATCAGCTCAAATCTTCATCTCAGCATCATGAGTTCAAGCCCCACACTGGGCTCCATGGAGCCTACTTAAAATTTTTTTAAAAATTTAATTAAAAAATAGGGCGCCAGAAGAAAAGAACATGTGTTCTACTGCATGTTGCTCAGATCCCTGACAGATGCTGGCAAACAAGTTGGAATTTGAATGACCTGTGAAATCTTTCATGGAGATGACTGTCTGTGGGAAAAGAAAACTCTAGGACAGATTTTGAGCTAGAGCTGATGTAACGCATCCCAGGGATGCAGAACTTGGAACTCAGGTAGCTTTAAGCAGGAGGGGGAAGAGATGGCGGAGGAGTAGGGGACCCTTTTCTCATCTGGTCCTCTGAATTGAGCTGGACATCTACCAGACCATCCTGAACACCCACAAAAATAGCCTGAGACATAGGAAGATACAGCTGGATCTCTACAAACAAACATCTCCAGCGCTGAGTACTGAGGTACCAAGCAGGGAGACGTGAATCCACGCACAGATATCGGAAGATAAACAGAAGGGGGAGGGAGCCGCCATGCTCCGGTGCCAGGAAGCAGTAGCCACCTGCACTGGGGAGCGGGCCAGACTCGCAGACAGGCACCCGCGAGAGAGCAGACTGAGACCGTGAGCCCGGGAACGCGTGCACGACCAGACTGAAAACCAGAGCTCCAGAGCACACACGCGAATTAGACTGAAATCGGAGCTCAGGAGCACGCGTGCGACCAGACTAAACACTGGAGCTCCGGAGTGCTCACTGGAACTGGACTGAAACCGGGAGCTCGGGAGCGCGTGCGTGACCAGACTAAAAACCGGAGCTCCGGAGCGCACACTAGAACTACACTGAATCAGGGAGCTGGCGAGCGCGCGCAGAAACCAGGGGCAGCTGACAGTGTTAGAAGCACAAAGGACAAAGACATACCAGCCCTGGGAGCGAGAGCTGGGAGAGGAGCTGTGGGGCGCACAATCCAGGATGCTGCAGGATTTTTAGCAGCATCAACAGAAACAGAGTTACAGTGGCCAAAAGAGCTCAGTGGAGAGCAGACTAGGATCTGTCTGTTCTGAGACAGAGGCTAGGATACGGCCAATCCTGCTCTGACTCTCAGAAGAGTCACAGAAAACTGCCAAGGAAAGCTGCCAGAGAACAAAAGCCCGGAAATACCAGCTCACATTGTGCCCATCCCCATCCCCCCTCACAGGGGATGGGGTGACTCTACCCAAACAGGGTTGCCTGAGTATCAGCACAGCAGACCCCTCCCCCAAAAGGCAGGCTGAAAAATCAAGAAGCCCACATTCCTAAGGTCCCTATAGAACAAGTGCATGCTGCCTGGGTCCTGGTCAATAATTTGGGATCTCTGCATCCCCGCAACCTCTCCTCATCAGAATGATGAGGAGGAGGAACCCTCAGCAAAGAAACGACACAGAGACTGTGGCCTCTGCCACATGGATATGGATATAACCAAATTGTCAGAAATGGAGTTCAGAGTAACAATGGTCAAGATGATGTATTAGGCTTGAAAAAAAAGTTAACTAAAATAGTAATGAGAATATAGAATCTCTAAGGGCGGAGATGAGAGTGAATTTGGCAGAAATTAAAAATGCTATGAATCAAATGCAGTCTAAACTAGACACTCTGACAGCAGGGTAAATGAGGCAGAAGGGCGAATCAGCAAATTGGAAGATGGGATGGTAGAAGAGAAAGTAAAAACGGAAACTTGGCTCAAAAAAAAATCCAATCTCAAGAATGCAGATTACAGGAGATTACTGATTCAATGAAACGTTACAATATCAGAATCATCAGAATCCCCGAGGGGGTGGAGAAAGAGAGAGGTCTAGAAGAGATATTTGAACAAACTGTAGCTGAGAATTTCCCTAATCTGGCAAAGGAAACAAGCATTCGTGTCCAAGAGGCAGAGAGGACCCCTCCCAAGATCAATGAGAACAGACCTACACCATGTCACATCATAGTGCAATTCGCAAATATTAGATCCAAGGATACAGTACTGAAAGTGGCTAGGGGGAAGAAAATCCTTACGTACAGAGGGAAGAATATCAGAATAACGTCAAACTTGTCTACAGAGACCTGGCAGGCCAGGAAGGGTTGGCAAGGTATTTTCAAAGCTCTAACTGAGAACAACATGCAGCCAAGGATCCTTTATCCAGCAAGGCTGTCATTGAGAATTGATGGAGAGATAACGACCTTCCAAGACCGGTAGAAACTGAAAGAATATGTGACCACCAAGCCAGCCCTACAAGAGATATTAAGGGGGGTTCTATAAAAGTAAAAAGGCTCCAAGAGTGATACAGAACAGAAATTTACAATCTATAGAAACAAAGACTTCACAGGCAACATGCCATCATTAAAATCATATCTCTCAATAACCACTCTCAATGTGAATGGCCTAAATGCTCCCATAAATGCCACAGAGTTGCAGATTGGATAAAAAGACATGACCCGTCCATTTGCTGTCTACAAGAGACTCATTTTGAACCTAAAGATACATCCAGACTAAAAGTAAAGGGATGGAATACCATCTTTCATGCCAATGGACCTCAAAAGAAAGCTGGGGTAGCAATTCTCATATCAGACAGATTAGATTTTAAACTAAAGACTGCAGTTAGAGATACAGAAGGACACTATATTATTCTTAAAGGATGTATCCAACAACTGGATATGACAATTATAAATATCTATGTCCCCAACAGGGGAGCAGCTAGATACGCAAGCCAACTCTTAACCAGAATAAAGAGACATATAGGGGCGCCTGGGTAGCGCAGTCGTTAAAGCGTCTGCCTTCGGCTCAGGGCGTGATCCTGGCGATCCGGGATCGAGTCCCACATCAGGCTCTTCCGCTATGAGCCTGCTTCTTCCTCTCCCACTCCCCCTGCTGTGTTCCCTCTCTCGCTGGCTGTCTCTCTGTCACATAAATAAATAAAATCTTTAAAAAAAATAAAATAAAAAAATAAAATAAAGAGACATATAGATAATAATACGTTGATAGTAGGAAACCTCAACACTCTACTCTCAGCAACAGACAGATCACCTAAGCAGAAAATCAACAAAGAAACAAGAGCTTTGAATGACATACTGGACCAGATGGACCTCATAGATATATACAGAACACTACACCCCAGAACAACAGAATACTCTCTCTTTTCGAATGCACATGGAACTTTCTCCAGAATAGACCATATACTGGGTCACAAAACAGGTCTCAACAGATACCAAAAGACTGAGATCATTCCCTGCATATTCTCAGACCACAATGCTTTGAAACTGGAACTCAATCACAAGGAAAAACTTAGAAGAAACTCAAACACTTGGAAACTAAGAACCATCCTGCTCAAGAATGATTGGGTAAACCAGGTAATTAGGAGATTAAACAATTTTTGGAGACCAACGAAAATGAAAACACAATGGTCCAAAACCTATGGGACACTGCAAAGGCAGTCCTAAGGGGAAAATACATAGCCATCCAAGCCTCACTAAAAAGAACAGAACAATCTAAAATGCAGTTTTTATAGTCTCACCTCAAGAAGCTGGAGCTGGAACAGAAGAACAGGCCTAACCCACGCATGAGAAGGCAGGTGATCAAGATTGGAGCAGAGATCAATGAATTAGAAACCAGGAGCACAGTAGAGCAGATCAACAGAACTAGAAGCTGGCTCTTTGAAAGAATAAATAAGATCAATAAGCCACTGGCCAGACTTATTCAAAATAATAGAGAAAGGACACAAATTAATAAAATTATTGAATGAAAGGGGAGAGATCACAACCAACACCAATGAAATAGGAAGGATCATTAGAAACTTTTATCAACAACTTTATGCCAATAAATTAAACAACCTGGAAGAAATGGATGCCTTCCTGGAAACCTATAAACTACCAAGACTGAAACAGGACGAAATTGATTATTTAAACAGACCGATTAATGATGAAGAGATTGAAGCAGTGATCAAAAACCTCCCCAAAAACAAGAGTCCAGGGCCTGACGGATTCCCCGGGGAATTCTACCAAACATTCAAAGAAGAAATAATACCTATTCTCCTGAAGCTGTTTCAAAAAACAGAAAAACAGGAGGAAAACTACCAAACTCATTCTATGAGGCCAGTATTACCTTGATCCCCAACCCAGGCAAAGATCCCATCAAAAAGAATTACAGACTGTTATACCTGATGAATATGCACGCCAAAATTCTCAACAAGATCCTAGCTAATAGGATCCAAAGTACATTAAAAGGATTATCCATCATGACCAAGTGGGATTCATCCCCAGAATGCAAGGGTAGTTCAACATTCGCAAATCAGTCACTGTGATACATCATATCAACAAGAAAAGAGTCAAGAACCATATGATCCTCTCAAGTGATGCAAAAAAGCATTTGACAAAATACAGCATCCTTTCCTGATTAAAACCCTTCAGAGTGTAGGGATAGAGGGTACATTCCCCAATTTCATAAAAACCATCTATGAAAAGCCTACAGCGAATATCATTCTCAATGGGGAAAAGCTGAAGGCCTTTCCTTTAAAATCAGGAACACGACAAGGATGCCCACTCTCGCCACTATTATTCAACATAGTACTAGAAGTCCTTGCAACAGCAATCAGATAACAAAAAGGGATAAAAGGTATTTAAATCAGCAAAGATGAAGTCAAACTGTTTCTCTTCACAGATGACATGATACTCCATATGGAAAACCCAAAAGAATCCACCCCCAAATTACTAGAAGTTATAGAGCAATTCAATAATGTGGCAGGATACAAAATCAATGCTCAGAAATCAGTTGCATTTCTATACACGAACAAAGAGACTAAAGAAAGAGAAATTAGGGAACCCATTCCATTTACAATAGCACCAAAAATCATACATTATCTCGGAATTAACTTAACCAGAGATGTAAAGGATCTATATTCTAGAAACTACAAATCACTCTTGAAAGACATTGAAGAAGACACAAAAAGATGGAAAAATGTTCCATGCTCATGGATCAGAAGAATAAACATAGTTAAAATGTCTATGCTACCCAGAGTAATTTACACTTTCAATGCCATCCCGATCAAAATACCAATGACATTTTTCAAGGAACTGGAACAAACAGCCCTTAAATTTGTGTGGAACCAGAAAAGGCCCCAAATCGCCAAGGAGCTGTTGAAAAGGAAAAACAAAGCTGGGGGCATCACGTTGCCGGATTTCAAGCTATACTACAAAGCTGTGATCACAAAGACAGCATGGTACTGGCACAAAAACAGACACATAGACCAATGGAACAGAAGAGAGAACCCAGAAACGGACCCTTGGCTCTCTGGGCAACTAATCTTTGACAAAGCAGGAAAAAACACCTGGTGGAAAAAAGACAGTCTCTTCAATAAATGGTGCTGGGAAAATTGGACAGCTACATGCAAAAGAATGAAACTTGACCACTCTCTCACACCATACACAATGATAAACTCCAAATGGATGAAAGACCTCGATGTGAGACAGGAATCCATCAAAATCATAGAGGAGAACATAGGCTGCAACCTCTTTGACGTCAGCTGCAGCAACTTTTTTCATGACACATCTCCAAAGGCAAGAGAAACAAAAGAAAAAATGAACTTGTGGGACTTCATCAAGATAAAAAGCTTCTGCACAGCCAAGGAAACAGTCAAAAAAACTAAGAGGCAGCCCACAGAATGGGAGAAGATATTTGCAAATGACAATACAGATAAAAGACTGGTATCCAAGATCTACCAATAACTTCTCAAACTCAATACACGAGAAACAAATAATCAAATCAAAAAATGGGCAGAAGATATGAACAGACACTTTTCCAATGAAGACATACAAATGGCTAACAGACACATGAAAAAATGTTCAAAATCATTAGCCATCAGGGAAATTCAAATCAAAACCACACTGAGGTACCACCTTACGCCAGTTAGAATGGCAAAAATTGACAAGGCAAGAAACAACAAATGTTGGAGAGGATGTGGAGAAAAGGGATCCCTCTTACACTGTTGGTGGGAATGCAAGTTAGTACAGCCACTTTAGAAAACAGTGTGGAGGTCCCTTAAAAAGTTAAAAATTGAGCTACCCTATGATCCAGCCATTGCACTACTGGGTATTTACCCCAAAGATACAGACATAGTGAAGAGAAGGGCCATATGCAGCCCAATGTTCATAGCAGCATTGTCCACAATAGCTAAATTGTGGAAGGAGCCGAGATGCCCTTCAACAGATGACTGGATTAAGAAGATGTGGTCCATATATATAATGGAATATTACTCAGCCATCAGAAAGAATGATTACCCAACATTTGCAGCAACATGGACGGGACTGGAGGAGATTAGTGAAATAAGTCAAGCAGAGAAAGACAATTATTGACTATGGTTTCATTCATTTATGGAACATAAATAGCAGGAAGATCAGTAGGAGAAGGAGGGGAAGAATGAAGGGGGGGTAAACAGAAGGGGGAATGAACCATGAGAGACTATGGACTCTGGGAAACAAACAGAGGGCTTCAGAGAGGAGGGTGGTGGGGGACTGGAATAGGCCGGTGATGGGTATTAAGGAGGGCACGTATTGCATGGTGCACTGGGTGTTGTACACAAATAATGAATCATGGAACATTACATCAAAAACTAAGGATGTACTGTATGGGGACTAACATAATAAAAAATTATTATAAAAAATTAATTAAAAAATAAAAAAGCAAGAAAAAAGTTTTCTATACACATTATATGAGTGATGATTTTTAGTTTGTCTATATCATATTGCCACTTATTAGTGGGTTTCGAAATAAATTTAAAGAGTTGCTAACCAGTATTTGTAGCATTTTTTGGTGAAATAATATTGACTAGAACAGAAAACATCAGATTGTATCCAAGGAGTAAAATAAACATTAACTCAAGAAACTTTTGTTTCAATTTACACACACACACACACACACACACACACACACACACATAAACTGCACTATATAATGCATTATATATATACACATATATTTATATATTCATACATATACAATGCCTTTTTTTTTAAGATATTTATTTATTTATTTATTTATTTGACAAAGAGAGAGAGAGACAGCCAGAGAGAGAGGGAACACAAGCAGGGGAAGTGGGAAAGGAAGAAGCAGCCTCCCAGGGGAGCAGGGAGCCCGATGCGGGGCTCAATCCCAGGACCCTCGGACCATGCCCCGAGCGGATGGCAGATGCTTATCGAATGAGCCACCCAGGTGCACCACGATGCCTTTTTTTTTTAAAGAGGGAAAGAGAGAAACAGAGAGGAGGGGCAGAAGGAGAGGGAGAATCCCAAGTAGGCTCCACACCTAGTACGGAGGCCATTGCAGGGCTTGATCCCATGACCCTAAGATCATGACCTGAGCCGAAACCAAGAGTTGGATGCCCAACCAACTGAGCCATCCACGTGCCCCTATAACACATTTTTTATTCTAGATCACAATCACAAAAATTGTGAAAATCACTGATTTAAGTAGCTTTTTATTTTCTACTACACAATGTTACAATACTATGACAGCGGATACACTTCCCCACCTTTATAATTGATGACATCTTTATCCAATAAAAATACATTCTATTTCTGATAGACATTGTCAGTGTCCAGAACATGATCTGTCACATAATATGTGCTCAATAAGCATTTATTAGAGGAATTCATAATTGGGTAGGGGGTTGCAATCTAGCCAGGCAAAGACTGGAGGAAAATTCTGGACTTTCACAGGTTAGTATTCTATTGACATGAAACATTTTCTGTATGTTCTTAGTTTTGAATGGAAAAGAGAATTAAATTGATAATAGTAAAACCTGGATTAACCGGTACACAACTGGTCCTGGGCCCTCTACCAGATTTCTTTTTTTTTTATAATAATTTTTTATTATATTATGTTAGTCACCATACAGTACATCCCTAGTTTTGGATGTAAAGTTCCATGATTCATTACTTGCGTATAACACCCAGTGCACCATGCAATACGTGCCCTCCTTAATACCCATCACTGGCCTATCCCATTCCCCCCACCCCCCGAAGCCCTCAGTTTGTTTCCCAGAGTCCGCAGTCTCTCATGGTTCATTCCCCCTTCTGTTTACCCCCCCTTTCTTCTTCCCTTTCTTCTCCTAGATTTCTACTTTATTATTTGCTTTTATCAGAAGTAGGCAAGACACAAGAATAAAAACTCCTATTGAAATTTTGGTTTGGAAATATTTCATGGTATTGGAATATAGGAGTCATTAGAGATTTCTGCTCAATAATCCACATCTACAACACTATAAAAATTATCATCCGCTGGTAAAAGGAATCACACAGGGGCATAGGAAGAGATCCTCACTCATCAGAGAAATATCTGTGTTTAGCATATTCAACTATAAGACAAGAAAGTGGACCAACATTCTCTATAAAGGTTTCCAGAGAAAAAAGTCAAAACACAAAGGGTTTTCCATTTAACATTAAGTCAATCAGAAGATGTCATTCCTCCAGTAGCGAGGATTAGAAGTCAGTACAGATTATATGTTTATAGAGCATCTATGTTCCAGGCAGGCAGGAACTGTTTTAAAAGCTTTCCATATTTCATTTTAATTTAGTCTTCAAAAAACTATAAAATGTAGGTATTTTTATTCTCATAGCAAACAATGGGAGAGTTTCAATGAGAGTAGGTAATTGCCTAAGTTCACCCACTTAATAATTGACGTATCCTCGATTTAAACTTTTCTCAAGCTCATTTTCTTTAAACCATACCAAGATGCCCACAGATAGAGGAAAACTGGCTGGCTCAAGCATTACTGTCAGAGAGTTACAAGTTTCGGCCATGCTGATCTTTTCTTCAAACATGCCTTTTCACATATCTGTGCCTTGACCCTGCTATTCCCTCTGCTTTAGAAGACTGCCCATTTCTGAATTTCCTCTATTCCACCTTCTCCAATGACAGTAGAATCAACCCCTACAGAACTTTCCTTAATTGTCCAAGTAAAATTAAGTATTATATATGCCAAGGATTTCTTGATTGCAGGCAATCAAAACCCCACCTTATGCCAGCATCAGTATAAAGAGATGAATAGCTGGAAATTTCAGAGCCATTAGGACCTGGTCTCTCCATCTTCTGTTCTGTGGTCCTCTATGTTGTTTCCATTGGCAAAGAGTATCTTTCTTCGTTATGTCAATATGGAGGCCTGTAATGCCAGGCTTCCATCCTCATAATTCCAAGTCTGCAAAAGAATAAAAAGAATCTCTCCCAGAAGTTCAAACCAAGTTCTATGCCTGATTTTCACAGTAATGTGCCCCTCTCTGAAATAATTATAAAGGTGAACAGGACACAATGCTCTGATTGGCATGACATGGTTAAATACCCAACTTTGGAGTCAAGATCACTAAAGGTAGGTCCCCAGAGAAACATATGGGCACTAGTACCAAAAATAAGTCTCGAAAATCATAGCCATCCACAGTAACTACTGGGAATCCCAGCCATTTTTCATACCTCTAAGATAGCCCTTATCTTACACTGTAGTAATGTTTTTTATGTGTTTGTCTCTCCCCTATCAACTTTAATTATAATTTTACTTTGATACATAAAATAGTAATTGGAAAACACTTTTCCTCAATTTATAAGCATTTGAATGTTAACTCAATTACCTAATATAGTCTACCATAGTTGATAAATTTCAATAATTAGTTTTACTGAAAAACCACTGAGGTCCCACATTTATAACAGTAGTAGCAGTAACTATATTATCATAGCTAGAACATTTAGCACTTATTGTATGCCAGATATTATGCTAAGTGTTTTGAACATATTCTCTCTCTTTTTTTTTAATCCTCATGATAACCTGAGATATAAGCACAGGCAAACCTTGGAGATATCGCAGGTTTGGTTTTGGACCATTGTAACAAAGTGAATATTGCAATAAAGTGAGTGAGATGAATTTGTTATGTTTGGACTATACTGTAGCTATTAAGTATGCAATAGCATGTCTAAAAAAAACAATATACATACCTTAATTTAAAAACTACTTTAGGGCACCTGGGTGGCTCAGTCAGTTAAGCATCTGACTCGATCTCAGCTCAGGTCTTCATCTCAGGATCGTGAGTTCAAGCTCCACGTTGCGCTCCATGTAGGTTTGAAGCCTACTTAAAAAATAAAAATAAAAAATACTTTTTTGCTAAAAAATGCTAACCATCATTTGAACTGTCAGTGAATCATACTCTTCTTGCTAGTGGAGGGGCTTGCCCCCATGTTGATGGCTGGTGACTGATTAGGGTGGTCATTGCTAAAAGTTCGGGTGACTGTAGCAATTTCTTAAAATAAAACAACAATGAAGTTCACTGGATCAATCAACTCTGCCTTTCACAAATGATTTCTCTGTAGCAATACAATGCTATTTACAGTAGCTATCCACAGAACTTCTTTCAAAACTGGAGTCAATCCTCTCAAACTCTGCTGCTGCTTTATCATTTAAGTTAATGTAAGATTCTAATTCTCTTGTTGTCATTTCAACAGTCTTCACAGCATCTTCACTGGACTAGATTCCATCTCAGGAAACCACCTTCTTTGTTCATCCATAAGAAGCAACTCCTCATCCATTCAAAGTATACCATGAGATTACGGCAATCCAATCACATCTTCAGGCTCCACTTCTAATTCTAGTTCTCTTGCTAAAGCTTCCACCACATCTACAGTCACTTCCTCCACTGAAATCTTGAAACCCCCTGCAAATCATGCACGAAGGTTGGAATTAGCTTCTTCCAAACTCCTGTTCATATTGATATTCTGACTTTGTCCCATGAATCACAAATGTTCATAATGGCACCTAGAATGGTAAGTCCTTTCCAGAAGGCTAAATTTACTTTTTGCCAGGTCCATCAGAGGAATGACATGGCAGCTATCACCTTACAAAATGTATTTCTTGAATATTAAGACTTAAAGGTCAAAATTACTCTTGATCTACAGGCTACAGAATGGATGTTGTGGTAGCTGGCACAAGAACCAGACGAATCTTATAATACATCTTCATCAGAGCTCTTGGGTGACCAGGTACATTGTCAATGAGCAGTCATATTTTGAAAGAATTTCTTTTTCTGAGTAGGAGGTCACAACAGTGGGCTTAAACTACTCAGTAAACCATGCTATAAACAGATGTCCTGTCATCCAGGCTTTGTTGTTCCATTTATAGGACACAGGCAGAGTATATTTAGCATAATTCTTTTTTTTAAGATTTTATTTGACAGAGAGAGAGACAGCACAAGCAGGGGGAATGGGAGAGGGAGAAGCAGACTCCCCGCTGAGCAGGGAGCCCGATGCGAGGCATGTTGCCAGGCCTCGAGATCATGACCTGAGCCAAAGGCAGATGCTTAACCGACTGAGCAACTCAGGCGCCTCAGATTGAGCATAATTCTTAGAGACCCTAGGGTTTTGGGAATGGTCAATGAGCACTGGCTTCAACTTTAAGTCACCTGCTGCATTTGCCACTAACAAGAGAGTCAGCCATCCTTTGAAGCTCTGAAGGCAGGCATTCTCCTCTCTAGCTAGGAAAGTCCTAGATGGCATCTTCTTCCAATATAAGGCTGTTTAGTCTACACTGAAAATCTCTTGTTTAGTGTAGACAACTTCATTAATGATCTTATCTAGATCTTCTGGATCACCTGCTGCAGCTTCTCCATCAGTACTTCCTGGTTCACCTTCCACTTTTATGCTATGGAGGAGGCTGCTTTTCATAAACCATATGAACCAACCTCTGCTAGCTTCCAACTTTTCTTGGAGCTTCCTTACCTCTTCTCTCAGCCTGCATAGACTTGAAAAGAGTCAGGGCCTTGCTCTGGATTAGTCTTTGGCTTAAAGGAACATTGTGTCTGGTTTGATTTTCTATCCACACCACTAAAACTTTCTCCATATCAGCAATAAGGCTATTTTGCTTTCTTATCATTCATGTGTTCACTGGAGCAGCACTTTTAACTTTCTTCAAGAACTTTGCCTTTGTAGTTACAACTTGGTTGCTTGGTGCAAGAGGCCTATCTTTCAGTTTTTGACATGTATTCCTCACTAAGTGCAATCATTTCTACTTGATTTATTTATTATTTTTCCTAAGATTTTATTTATTTATTTGACAGAGAGAGAGCACAAGCAGGGGGAGCAGCAGAGGGAGAGGGAGCAGCAGACTCCCCACTGAGCAGGGAGCCCCATGTGGGGCTCGATTCCAGGGTCCTGGGATCATGACCTGAGCCGAAGACAGAGGCTTAACTGACTAAGCCACTCAGGAGTCCCTCTAGTTTTTTATTTTAAGGTGAGAGACATGTAACTCTTCCTTTAACTTGAGCACTTAGAGGCTATTGTAGGATTATCAATTGGCTTAATTTCAATACCGCTGTGTTTCAGGAAATAGGGAGGCCTAAGGAGAGGGAGAGAGATGGGGGAATAGCTAGCTGGTTGGTGGAACAGTCAGAACACACACATTTTTTTTTTTTAGGATTTTATTTATTTATTTGACAGAGACAGCCAGCGAGAGAAGGAACACAAGCAGGAAGAGTGGGAGAGGAAGAAGCAAGCTCCTAGCGGAGGAGCCTGATGTGGGGCTCGATCCCAGAACACTGGGATCACGCCTTGAGCTGAAGACAGATGCTTAACGACTGCGCCACCCAGGCGCCCCAGAACACACATTTATTAACTTTGCTGTCTTATATGGGCACAGTTTGTGGTACCCCAAAATAATTATAATAGTAACATCAATGATCACCATATCAAATATAATCCTGAAAAAAGTTTGAAATATTGTGAGAATTGCCAAAATGTGACACAAAGACACAAAGTGAGCAAATACTGTTGGGCAAATGGTGCCAACAGACTCAACCAGGGTTGCAACAAACCTTCAATCTGTACAAAATGCAGTATCTACAAAGCACAAAAAAGAGAACCACAATAAAATGAGGTATGCCTGTATTATCACTATCCCCAAGATACAGATGGGATAACAGACTTTAAAAGTTCAACTTATTCACCCAAGGTCACTGTGCCTATATATGGTGGAGTCAGAGTCTAACTTAAGTCTGAGGCCAGGGAGCCCTTCTGTTAACTAGTATGTGATACTGCTTTAACTAGTATGTAAACTTTGTTTGCCCCATTGCTTTGATAGTGTCATAAATCAAATCTAAATGGGTCCTTATTCTCAAAGATCTCCAAATATCCCCGTAGATATCAGGCTATTAATTTCACAGTGTCAACAGAGTTACCTTCTTTGACTTGTGAATGGTGATGCTGAGGTTCTCAGCTATGAAGAATTTACCATTGCCCTGATCAGACTTCATTTGAACAAAATCCCATTTTTCTGCCTCCTATTTCTGTCTTCACTGGAACATTAAACATACAATGTTTATATATTTATAGGTTTAAAGGACACATTACACATACAATGGTACAGAGAACAAAATACCAATGGGGTACAAGTGCATTTAATATAGGAACTTTGAAAAAGTTTTGACTTCCAGGCCATCTATAAAGTGTTTCCTACTGTGAAACCTCACTCCTTTAGAAGACCAAATGCTAGTAATGGAAAAAATGATTCAATTAAAATAAGAACATTGTATGAGCGAAAATAAATCTGGGATCAATAGGTTGAGGTTTTCCTACAGTAATTTCAAAGATCCCTGGTAATTACTCAGTGTTTCAGCAGCAACAGAAGTTAGGTAAACAAAGGATAGAAGTGTACCTTACTCTCAAAATAATCTGAACAATTATGACTCAGAAAAGAGTCATACGGCAGACTTTAAGAAATCAGCACAATGTGCTCTTGTGGCCGAGAAGGCTACAGAACACTAAGCATCATCAGAAGGAGTACTGGAAACAGAGTAGAAAACTTAATCCATCCCATCCATGGAAACATGGTTTACCCACACCTGGAGTCATGAGTATCATTTGGTCATTATAGGTCAAGAAAACCGAGAACTGGCATGGAGACAACGAGAGAAGAGCTATTAAATGGGACAAGGAACTTCTTTATGAGAACAGACTAAGAAACAGTATTATTCAGTTTGGAAAGACAAAGACTTTAAGAGAATATACCAGAGTCTCAAAGTGTAATGTGTTTAGCTATCAAGAATGCAGAGTTTACCCTCAACATTTTAAATAGTCAAATTTAAGAGTATTGGAGAAAAATTCTATGATTAATAAATATAGCAGGTTTATTACCTCAGAAGATGCTACAGGTCACAAAAAGAAGTAATTTCAAAAGATTACTTCATTGATAATGCCACAGGTTAACTGGAAAGCCAAGAAGCAATTAATATGCAAATGGTGGATTTAGGATAGGTTACTAAGTGGACCAGAGATTGCTAGTCCATGTTTTAGTTTTAGCACTGAAATCAAAAGTAGCCATGTAACTGCTTCTGTAAGACATTCTTTATTACTAGTGATAAAAACAAAAAATTATACTTTCAGGTTAGAAAACTAAGTCACTAAAATTAGCGAACCCTTGGACTCTGTCAGGGATCCTCTGAGGACTTAAGTCCCTTTACTGTATCAGTAAGATCTGTCTCTAACTAAACTCCGTTAGCTCTGGATGCTTCCTTTCTGTAACTCACAACTGTATGGATGGAGCCTGGATTTCCTTCATTGTGGCATAGAAGGCATACTAAAAGGCCATCTGACTAGCCGACTACGTTTGAAACAGCTTGTGATTTCCAATGATGTCTCCCTACTTTTGTGCATGTTCTCTTTATTTCACTGCTCATCTCTTGTTAAAAGTATGAGAACTGTAGAAGTCTATTCAGAGCTCTTCCACAGCATGTAACAGTTATCCTAAAAGAAAACTCACAAAAAGGCCAAGTACCCCACATTCTTGATGGGCCAGTTATCCAAGTGTCACTATGCCTTGAACTTACAGGCTAATGTTTCTTTTCACAGCCCAATCAGTGATAGGATAGAGAGTCTTAATGGCAGATCCAGTAATGGATTTGAATTTGTCTTCCTCTGTCAACTGAAATGCTATTGTGCCAATGGACATTTAACGAATTGACTCAAGAAAGGTCAGAAATGAAGCTAGACAGAAGATGGGAAAGGGAAAGGTATCACAGAAGAGCTGTGATCAAGGAACAGTCACAGATAGAAGGAAGACGAGAATGGACTCATATAAGAGCATGAATTTTTTTAGCTTTGCATGCTATTTTATTATAATTGAGTCTCCTTATCTTTTGAAGATCACCTGCTGGCAATTTAAGGAAATCATGAAACAACCATTTAGTTCCAAACATTCCTCAACAGAACAAACTCCAGCTTTCAGGGCTGTGCATTAGCCTCCACTAGTAAATAGAAGGAAAAAGTCTGCTATAAGGAGAAATCATGTATTTGGCTAATGTCTACATGTTCTCTTCAGTATACTGTGATTAAAATGACATCTCCAGAGGTAGACTTGTTTGTTTGTAAAACTGTAGCTTTAATTTGGTCATTACTTCCAAAGTTTCCAGGGAAAAAGCCCGAAGGGTAGTTTTCCTTTTAAATATAATGTGTTTCATTCTTTTAAACATTTATTACTACTAGCCCTGGAATCTGGCTTCTCTATTATTTGGAGGATGATTGGCTGTTTCCCAAGAAGGCAGTTTGATGACTCCAGGACACCAAGTACCCAAAATGGTTCTACTGGGTAATTCAGTAAGTGCCAGGCATTCTCCCTGAAGACTATTAAATACGGACCTTGCATTCTAATATAAATGGACAGAAGCTATTTTAATAGTAGACTTTTAATAGTGAAAATTGCAGCCACACAAATGGAAGAGACTGACAATCCAATAACCAATTACATTTAGTTTTGAAACAAGTTATATATTCATTTCAAGTAAATTGGCCTTTCTGATTATGATTGCTTGGGAATTGGGGCCATAGAGGGGTAGAAAGTAAAAGATCTCAGGAGGATTCCAGGCAATGAAATCAGATTCCAATCCACTAATTGTGCTGTTAGGGGAAAGGAGCACAAATGCAGTAACATTACATTCCCAGATATTTCAACCCTTATGTGAGGGAATGCACAGCCATTATTTCCAGTGTTTTTGCCCACCAACTCACCATGAAAGTTCTCTGCTAAGGAATAATACTAGTTGCTTAGACTTCACTGCTTTTCTATCTGTCAATCCAACCTACAAAGTTATGATGCTACTAAAGAGTGACAAGCCCACCCAAAGAAAGTCAAGACAGCAATGTTGCTTTAATGCAGTTCTGGGACCTTGAAATATCTCATCTGGAAAATTCAGAACTTAGTGTAAAACTTTTGCCAGAGTTCCCTTAAGACTCTTGGATAAATTATCCCAAGCTTCAAGTTAAAATTCAAAAATTTAAAACCTAACTCATGATGCATACATCTAACTTTCATTTCTACATCAGTTCAAGGTAGCAGCTAAGATCTGTCTTTATAACAATTCAATAAGGCAAACACTACTCATAATTTTATGAATAATGAAGACGAATCAACTAAGAGTCAGACATTAAATAATTCGTTCAATGTCACACAGCTAATTAGGAGCAGGTATGGGATTTGATTCCATAGTTCACCACTGGAAGGAGAGCCATTAATTCTTATCAGTAAATACCTTAGTATAAAGTACAGTTGACCCTTGAACAACATAGAGGTTTGGGTTACCAACCCCCTATGCAGTCAGAAAACCATGTACAACTTTTGACTCCCCCAGATTTAATTACTAATAGGTCACTGTTGACCAGAAGCCTCACCTATAACAGAAACAGTCAATTAACACATATTTTGTACGTTATAGGTATTATATACTGTACTCTTACAATACAGTAAGCTAGGTAAAAGAAAATGTTATTAACAAGACCATAAGGAAGAGAAAATACATTTACAGTACTATACTGTATTTATCAAAAAAATCCATGTATAAGTTTAAACTTGTGTTGTTCAAGAGTCAACTGTACATTCCTAACATTTTAGGGTTCCTTTTAAAAAATAATGGTCCATCCAAAGTCAACCACATTTGAGTGCCCTTGACAATAATGAACCATATTTCAAAATTTTTTCAGATGCTGAGTGCCTGCCACATTTAGGGCACTGTTCTACATACTGAATTGAGTGCTGTGTAATACACTTCCTGGACTTTAGAACTTAAAGGGACTGTGAAAATTATCAAATCCAAACATCACATTTTTATATTAAAATTTTTAAAACTCAAGACATTAAATTGGTGGCTTGTAGTCACAAAGCCAATTAGTTGTCAAAATGAGACTAGAACTCAGATTCCTGAAATTCAGAACAGTGCTTCTTCCATGATAAATTCTGAGAGGTACAAGATAAGCCTTTGCCCTGAAGGAACTTGTAGTCTAACTGGGAAGACAGAATGCAAAACCATAAAATGATAAATAATGGCACAAAATTCAAATTCTAACAAAGATAGCAAGGCAAGTTGCCACAAGAATGCATTATGAATAAACATGAGTTACAATTCAGGGGTTAGAGCTTAGACTACCCTGGGAAGTCATCCTCAAGAAGATAAACTTGGCCATGTGGAAAGCTGCTGATGGAACATACATGGGGAGTCACCTGGCTGGTGGGAATTAAAGTATATGTAGCAGCAGGAAGACTAAGATACAAGAGAGATCCAAGTAGGGCTTCTATAAGCCTCCTCTCCGTGATAACAGCATGTATCACTCTGATCTGCCTGTTTCTATAAGCTCCATCCATCAGTGAACTTTAAATCACTGCAGTACCTAGGACATGCCTAAAGTTCTACAATATCTAAGGTGACTGAATGAATGAATAAAGCTGTAATTAGAATTACAGATTAAATAACACCAGAAAAGATAAGAATAGTCCCTGTGGGATTAGAACAAACAACAACATAAAGGACTTCACTCATTTTCTGCTCATACCCAAAGTTATCAACAATCCCAAAAAGGCAGAGCTAAAGCCTGCTATCAGCACAGTACTAATAACAGCCTACTTATCAGCCCACTGACATCATCTAGTGATGGTAAATTGCTTCCGATTGTGGCAGGCATTCACCAGCTAAAAGGCCCTTTCCGATCTGGGGTAGGGAAGAGGTGTTTAAGAGAGAAGAAAGAGGAAACAGTTGGAGGATGTGCGTTAATGAGCAATTTTTCAAACATCCATACACAGTTTGTGATAAAATGCTTCTAAGTAAGGGTCATTTCCTGTACAGACAATGTAGCTTTTCTTAGGCCCATACCAAATTGCTGCCTGGCTGAATATCTACACTAATCTAAGGCTATGTCCCTCAGCAGGTGAGGGACAAGCTGAACACTAGTCAAAGCATGAAGAACCATTGGGAGGTGTCATGCCAAAGCCACGGCACTAGTACTGGAGCTCTTTCTCCATACTCAATGCAAATGCAGTTCATTCATAGGTACTTAATGCTAAGCTACGCTGAAAAAGCAGACTTGGTGCTGAGGGATGCTGAGAAGTATAGTATTAAATGATTACTTTACATGAAAAGACCAAAATAATCACTTTCCTTTTCACAGGAATAGGATTAGATAGAATTCTTCAGTTCAAATGCTGATGGTCTGGGAAATCTTCATGATATGCTAGCTAAAGTGGGTGGGACAAAGACAGCCGCTCTGAGACTTTTGTTTAATAGATATTAAGGGAAGTTAATGCCTAGTAATTCTGCCTGTGTGGGGACACTTATTCAGATGGGGGACCAGATAAAGTGTCTAACAAATCCTGGTACCTCTGACCTGTAGGCCAGCAGTGGTATGGAATGAGCTTCCAGGCATTTCTCAGTGGATACCATCAGTAGCCAAGGGGATCAGAGAGCAAAGTGCGAACACTGACTACAAATGCTGAAAAGTCAAGGCAATCATAAAGTAGAGAATGAACCAATCAAAGGTAGTGGGAATAATTGTGCATGAAGATAACTGTGTGATTTTTTCCTAGAAGTAAATTTATGGATTCCAGACAGATGAAGCAGGCCAAAACAGTGACCCCCAAATCTGGCAAAATCCAGGAAGGCCCTGGAAACTTGGGAGTATTTGCTTAAAAAAAACTTTATGAAATTGCTATCTTAATGAAATTCTCAAAAAGATGCATTGGGAGGAGTAATTTATTTTAGGACAGCAGTGCCTTCCATCCACAGGTAAAAACTTTTGGGTTTTTTTCTCTGGAAGTGGCCAGGGGTTTATGTTACATGGATAGAGTTTCCCTAGAGAAATACTGATCAGCCCCTTGAGACCTCTATAGGAGAGCCAGCCAGCACTGTATGAAAAGTGCAGAGCACTCGGCACACTGGGGATACAGATCTGCCCTGCCTTACTGGCTGCCAGTTCTCTGCTCCAGAAACTTCCTCCTCCTACTATCCCCCAATTCAATTTGTATAGAAATTGCCTATAAATTCATACTGAATACACTCACTAACCCCTAACTCAGGAAGCAAATGCCTCTTCAGAGAGACCTTCTCTCCTATTCTCAGAAGGGATTATAAAAAAAATAATAAAACTTTTTGTCTCCTCTTTTCAAAATTATTTAACCTGAGTACCTGCTGAGGGTATCTGCTGAGTCAGTGCATGGTCTGTGAGGATGTCCTGGTGTCCTCATAAGACACTGGATTTCGTGCACAGTCAGGGAAGAGGCATATCCACAAGGCTCAGAAGCAGTCCAAAGGCGATAAACCTCTGAACAGGGCATTCATTAGAATATGTTCTTGTGTACATCATTATGATACCTTAGCTATAATTAACGTCAATCACTCCTCTCTTCCTGGGGTGATTTTCTCTGGTATGACACACATCCGTTGACATCACCAGATGGGCCCCATACCAGCCTCATGCATGGAGGAGCAAAATCTCATGAAGATTTAAGTCAACAAGAAACAAACTGCATCAGAAAAGTTTTCACCAGGGGTGCCTGGGTGGCTCAGATGGTTAAGCATCTGCCTTGGGCTCAGGTCAGGATCTCCAGGTCCTGGGATTGAGCCCCACATCAGGCTCCCAGCTCGCCGAGAAGTCTGCTTCTCCCTCTCCCTCTGCCTCTCCCCTCCTTATGCTCTGTCTCTCTCTCTCTCTCTCTCTCTCTCAAATGAATAAAGTCTTTTAAAAAAAGTTTTCATCAGATAGCACTGGTATCCAAAAAATTACTTAAAAGGCTTTCGTTTTTTAGATTCTAAATCCAAAGCAGAGAACTGTTTATCCTTAGTAATTTTTTCACAGGTCTTTGATTATTAGGAGTAGTTCCTGGGCATGTACTAAATTTCCAGGTCCATAATGGCCTTAAGAGTCAGGTAACAAATGCATTGTTTTTTGGGGGGAGGGGGCAGTAATATATCTTCCTATACAGTTTTTCTTTTTTCAACCTTTATTTATTTAAAATTATTTCAAATGTACAGAAAAACTGCAACAACAGTAACCATGAAGTTCCATATACCTTTTACTGAAATATAGCATTATTAATAATTTGCTACAATTGTATAATTCTGTCCACACACACACACAGTCTTTTTTTTTCTGAACCATGTGACAGTAATTTGCAGACATCATAGATCGTTACTCATAAACACTTCAGTGTTCCTAAGAACAGGGATGTGCTCTTACATAACCACTGTGTAATTATCAAAATTAGGACAATTTAACACTGATATATCATCTAATTCATAATCCATATTCAAATTTTACCTACTACCATAATAATGTCCTTTATCACAACCTCTGTTCCCCCCCCCCCATACAGAATCAGTTCAGGATCACTTACTGCATTTAGTTGTCACTTCCTTTTAATCTCCTCTAAGACACTAAATAGAGTTCTTCAGTCTTTGTCTACATGATAGCAACATCTTGCATGAGTGGATGACGGTCATTTCAGAACTTGTCTCTTAGTTTGAGTTGATCTGATATTTCCTTGCATTAGATGAGTTTATGAAGATTTACTACACAAGATGTGTTCTTCTCATTAAATCCCATCAAGACACAGCTCATGTTAGTTTGTTCCACTGCTAATGATGTCCACTTTGATAACTTAGTTACCATAGTGTTTACTAAGGTTTCACCACTGATAAGTTACTATGTTTCCTTTTGCAATTGATATGTAAACTCTGGGGAAATAATCTGAGACTATGTAAATGTCCTTCCTCTTTCTCGCCAAACTTTCACTTTTTAAAGGATCCACTGATGCGTCTCATAAAATTGTAATTGTCAAATTCCTTCATTCTGAATAAGGAAAAGCTCTTCCTCACAAAAGAACACCTACTAGCAAATTCACTTTTAAATGTTAGGGTTGGCAACCTGGTATCTACTTTAGTAGCTAACCTGTTACATCAGGATTTTCTGGCTGGCCTCTGTTATTTGTCTAGAATCATAATTGTGCCTTTTGTTGAGGATTTTCCAGGGTATAGCAGATTTCTTTTGTATAGCAGGGCTGAGCTATAATGGGGACACCAATATATTTATCAATTTATTTATTTAACTTTTTTTTTAAGATTTTATTTATTTACTTGACAGAGAGAGGCAGACAGAGAGGAAGCAACAGGGAGCGGGAGAGGGAGAGGCAGTCTGCCCACTGGGCAGGGAGCCCAATGAGGGGCTCGACTCCAGGACCTTGGGGTTATGACCTGAGCTGAAGGCAGATGATTAACTGAGCCACCCAGCCATCCCTATTTAACAACTCTTAATTCAGCATATACTATATATGCTGGGCATTCTATTTAAATGCTTCACAAATAGTAACCATTTTTTTTTTATTTTAAAGTAGGCTCCATGCCCAACATGGGGCTCAAACTCAAGACCCCAAATTCAAGAGTCACATGCTCCACCAACTGAGCCAGCCACGCACCCCACAAATAGTAACCATTTTAAGGCTTACTATTATAACCTAATAAGGTACTAGTATTATTATTCCCATTTTACAGATGAGAAAATGGAGGCAGTGGACTTGAGTAATGTGTTCAAGTTCAAACAGCTGATACACAAGATCAATGTATTGAACCAAAACAGTACCAGAAATGTGTACTCTTTTTTTTTTATTTGGGAATTAAGAAAGATCATTTATTGACTGATTGATGAAAAATCTTTTTTTTTATAATAGTACTAGAAGTCCTTGCAACAGCAATCAGACAACAAAAAGGGATAAAAGGTATCCAAATCGGCAAAGAAGAAGTCAAACTGTCTCTCTTCGCAGATGACATGATACTCTACATGGAAAACCCAAAAGAATCCACTCCCAAACTACTAGAAGTTATAGAGCAATTCAGTAATGTGGCGGGATACAAAATCAATGCTCAGAAATCAGTTGCATTTCTATACACGAACAAAGAGACTGAAGAAAGAGAAATTAGGGAACCCATTCCATTTACAATAGCACCAAAAATGATATGTTATATTGGAATTAACTTAACCAGAGACGTAAAAGACCTATATTCTGGAAACTACAAATCACTCTTGAAAGACATTGAAGAAGACACAAAAAGATGGAAAAATATTCCATGCTCATGGATCGGATGAATTAACATAGAAATGTGTACTCTTAAACATTTATGCTACCTCATCATAGATACACAAATTCTCTCTTCTCTAATTCTAAGATCCTTTATATTTAAGTTTAAAGAAACTACCTATTTTCAACAGCAAACAAGTGGCTTGACATTTTTTAAACTAAATGATATGCCAAATGGCATTGTTGCTAATGTCCCCTCAAAAGGAAACGGATCATAAAGACAGAGTTAACCTAGAATATCCAGTATTCGGTTAAGGGGAAGAGTTAAGGATTGATAATGGAGCGAGGTCAAGAAGGTGGAAGCAAATCTGTCCTGCAGATTTGGGAAAGAATAGCTTCCACATGGATATGGAGCACCTGCCTTGATCCCTCCAGAAGTGGAGGGATAATCTGAGTTTCCGGGAGAGTCTATTGGTATGCTGAGGCCTGGGGAAGACTGTGCCAATTTGGACAGCTTGTCTTGAGAGACAAAGATGTTTCCAAGGACAGTAAGAACATACAGTTGGGGGGAGGTGGCAACGTATGGGGTGAGGTTTGGGACATAAAGCAAGAATGTCGGCAAGGGTACCAGTGTGCTGTCTGGATCACTGGTAACCTGTTCCTTAGTCTTCTCAGCCACAACTAACTGTGAGAGTCCAACAATTCCGCTAATAGGGACTCAGGGAGAAATTAGACCTCTCCTAGCCTAGGAAGGGATGCATATGTACATCCTCCCATTACCTTTCTTCAAGCAACTATTGTAAAAAGCTATTACAACCAGATTGGACAGCATATATTCATTCTGAACAAATGGTTTAAAATGTTGTAGGTCACAGATTTTAACCTGTGATCTCACTGGGCACTGTGATTCTGGAGGCTTAGGAGGGCAAGGAACCATCCTCACTTTGACCATTTCAGTTCAATATTTAATTGCTTTATAGTCTGGGCTTCTCTAGAGACTTTTACTTGAAAAAAAGGGGGGGGTCAGTGGGACTTTAAAAAAGTACTGTTAGGCAACTAAAATACCACCATGATGATTTGCATTAGTACCTATTTAATATAGAGTAACGCACACATAAGAACTTGAGAACATTTTCTGATCTAGTTATTAGTGAACTCTCTCAAGGTGAAAGATGACAGATAAATGGAAAACTCCCTCTGGGCTTCCACCATATGCAGCCAACTCTCCAAGGTGTAAATATTTGGTGTGATAGATATAGTAATGTTCACCAAATTGTCCACATGCTCCCTGATGTTCTCCAGACCCCGTGCAGTTGAGAAGAGTCATGTGACTAGACATCATCATGGTCTATGGATGTAAGAGAGCTGTATCTCCTCTGGGCCAAAGTATGTAAGACCTGGTGTGAGTTCTGTGTTTTCTTACTATGTCTTCACAATCATGGACGCCTATGTTGTGATAATGGAACCCAAAGGGAAGCAGCCTGGGCCATTCAATCACCACATGGAAGACAGGTGCCTTGGAACAATAAAAAATTTCTTCCATTAAGCGGATGACATGTGGAATTTCTTACTTCAACCCCATCTATCCTATCCCAACTAATACAACTGAAAAATACATTGATTCAGGGCAGAGAAAAGTATTCTATTCAAATTATCATATACATGTACCTCAAGTAGTAGTTCTCAACCAGGGGTGTATGTATCTCCCCCTACCTCCCAAGGGGCATTTGGCAATTTCTGGAGACATTTTGGTTATCACACCTAGGGATAAGGGAGATGTGTTACCACTGTCTAGTGGGTAGTGGGAAAGAATGCCACCAGATAACCTATAATGTGTAAGACAGCATCCACAACAAATAATTACCTGCCCCCAAATGTCAACAGTGCCAAAGTTGAGAAAACCTGGCCTAAAGAAAAGGGCTATATATCATCTTCATTTTATGCAAGAAATTATTTACTTGCTACACAAAATCCACCAAAAAAAGACATGCTTATGCCTATTCTATTTTAAAGGTTAGCCAAAATCAGATATTTAATAGAATTTAAATTTTTTTCCATTGTAAAAAGTTTCCATTTGTTTTAAAAATTCACTACATTGACTTTTTCTCCATTTTCATAAAACAATAAAACAGAAAACAGCAATTTAAATAGATCTATATTGTATATTTAGCATGTTTTCACTTCTTCCTTTTCACAGAATCAGAAGTTCAAGGAATATTTCTTCATCTAATCCCCTTTTTTAGAAAAATGTAATGCTGAAGAGTGTCTATACCAGAACTAGAAACATTTCTCAGTTCTAATCTCACTGTTCTTTCCACTACATCACACTGTTCTCCTTCATTAAAAAATGCTAAATAGAGGTCTGAGGAAGGTAAACAGCTCTTCCAGCCATAGGTAGGGTTGGAAGGGTGGTGGAGCATCATGTTCAAGGACGATGCATAGTTTCCAGGTGAGAGTGTTTGGTTTCGACGGGAAGGGCAGAATAGAAGAGGCAGAAAGAAAGCCTCCATGATGAGCTCACCGACACAGCATGTCCCCATTCAACCACTGCTCCACAGACCCATTTGGCCACGTCTGTCTGCATCATCTTGTCTCCCAGGTAAGCATACAAGTGTGTAAGGCAGAACTGAACCACAGCTTGGCAAGAGCTGTGAGAAATTTCACAAAGTAATTGAATGAAAGCTGGATTCACAGCTGGGATATCAAATGCCAGATCTGGCTCGAGCTAATTAACTATGTGTCCTTGGTCAAGGCACCACAGGCCTAAATTTTCTCACCTTGACATGGTAATAATCGTAATATGTGTGATAAAAACAACTATATTATCAATAATAAATAATAGCTACTATTGTTGAGTACTTCCTATAAGCCATTTCATTTCATTACATTCTGAAGACAAACCTGGCATTATCAGACCCCTTTACAGACGAAGAAACTGACACTCAAGAAATGAAGCAACGTGATAACTACAACTAATAACCAGGATTTGAACCAAAATCTACTTCACTACAAAGCCAACATGTCTAATGATTATATTAGCTGCCCCTGGCGTCCAGTTCTCTAAACCTGCATCTCCAGAATACCTCCCTAAATGATTTAAGCTTCTGTGAATGACTTGTGGGGTCTCAATCAACTGGAAGCATCAGCCAGGGTCCTTCAGCTGGGATTAACCAGCTCAGACATTTTTATTACTCATCCATAACCCCCAAAGGTGACACAGATTATTCATAAACCTCACTAGATTTTGGTTCTCAAGCTGTCTAACAAACAACATACAAATAAAAGATTTAGAAGCCAGAAGCCCATAAGATCCAAACCTAAACTGAAGTTTCGCAGAATATCCAATGAGCTGGAAATATATAGGGTAACTGAATTATCAAAAATAGTTCTATTAGATGAACTTTGCAGGCATAGCAAAGGGGTTTATTTTCTGTTTGCTATCTGTGTGCATTCTACTGTGTCTTTAAAAACAAAGAAAGTGATGGATCAGCACAAAAATAAAGCAGACACCACCTCCCGGATATCCTCTAACTTTGCCAGACAGGAGTCACCCTGCAGTGCAACATTTAAAAAGGATGTCCAAACCCACATTTAAAAAGACATCCCAAACTCAAATTCCTTTACCCACACCTTCCATATATTTGGGGAGTCCTCTATGGGGATGTGGGATGGGGAGGAAGTGATGTGGGTTATCTTTCTCTTAATCATCTTTTGTTCCAATGCTGTTCTTCTGATGTATTTTTGAACTCTCTCATCTCTCAGCCCCTGGATGGTATTCACTTCCCTCCGTTACAGGTTAATCCAAATGTTAATCTATTTAATCAGTTTTCTCAATATGGCATTTATGTTAGGTAGATTTATACAGAATTATATTAAAGAGTGAGGATAATGGTAGGAGAGAGGGAAACACTGAATAGAAAACATCTTACTATTAGCATAAGCCAGCAGTGTTTTCAAAAGCACATAAACCACACTCACCATCTGGGAATTGGCCACTATTTGTCCTAGGGGCTTCAATCCCCTCTAATTACCCTATCCTTCCCTCATTTCATAAACCTTTTCTCCCTTCTCTATTAGACTACCAATGAAAACTATAAAAATTCCTTTTATCGTATTATACAGTACAATTCTATTCTTTTAGTCTCAATCTAACCCTTCGTAAGCCTGAGGTTGTGAACTTTGTTTAGAAGGTTCAAGGTTGTGAAATAGGTCACCAGATCAGGTTGGCACACCCCAGAGAATCACCTTCCTTGGGAAAAGTTGGGCTTCTTGACTAAAGGATGTTTGTGGTTAAAGTGACAGATGTTATTACAAAGCCTTCCAGAGATAAGTGTGACAGAGGGGCTATGTGGGAAACCAGGCAGACTCTGACTGCTTGGGAAGTTCTCTGTTTTCATCTAATGCTTTCAGCACTTCCCTGGTGTTCAAATGCCATAAAGCATCTCCCAGCATCAGATTCCTATAAGAGGGATTCGAGTTCAGCAAGTAAAAGCAATCCAGTAGTAAGAACATACAAGAACATAAAAGCACTAACTGGGTTCGCTTTCATCATTTAATAGAGTGTACATCTTGGTTTTTACTTGCTGAACCATAGATATAATTGGAAGTAAATGAGAAGCAAAGCAATAAAATAAGACAAAACAATCACTGGAATTATTTTAATCTGAATTAAGGTAAACTAAAAAGCAAATACACAGACATGCATGCATATACAAAGATGCAATCTGTGCCCAAATCAGGTACGTTTCAGCCAAAAACTGTTTGGCTGGGACAAATGATCATGTGCACCACACCCTTTCATCCATTCTATTTCTGACGACTTCAACCTTTGTCATCCTACTGTCTGAGCAAAAATAGGGGAGAAAGAAACTAGATTTCTGGTGAGAGGCCAAATATTTGGGAGGTATGGAAAAGAGACCCTGAGAGGCATGGGATCACCTGGTGCCATCTCCTTCAGGGATGTTCTCTGTAACTCTCCTCATCTACTCCCCACCTCCCCCCCTCCCTTCAGCAGCCTCTGATAGACAAGCTCACTGATAAGCAGAGGGGAAGCCAGCCAATTTTCTTTTTATCCAAGTCAGTGACTGTGAGCCACTCATCATTTACAGCAGTTCTCTTGAGACCTGAGAGCTGACCTCATGCTTGTAATCGGTTGGGAGGCTCCTGACCTCACCTTACTCTCATTCCAGCATGGTATCCCCAGTGATAACCAGCAGTTGCTAACTCTTTTATTCTATAACTGATAAAGTCTGAGTTGTAAAGTCAATGGCTTTCCCTTTTCTATCTTCTCTCCCCAATCCCGAAACTATCTAGCTTCTTTTAGTTAGGGGTCCCAACCAGGCACACCATAAACAGCCCTCATGGCCCATCCAGAGATCACTTGCAGAAGGTGTTTTAGGAACCAAGAGCAAGAATGACTCACCCTCTCCTTCTGTTCTGGTTCCAAGCAGACACACAGTCTAGTGTATGTCAAAGGTCCTCTAGTGGGGCTTGGATTCCAGATCAGACTCTGACATTTATTTGCTGTGTAGCTGTGACCTGGTCACTTAACTTCTCTAAACTTTAGATTCTTAATTTTAAAAATAACAAATCAGAGTAGAAGACCCAGAGGGGACCGACCGGGGCCACAAATATATATAATAAGAGCATCTATAACCATCACTTAAACAACTACTTTTGCAGTGCATCAGTTTCACTCCTTATCATAGGCAGTGAGAAGCACCTAGATTAGACAGTCTCAAGTCTAAATTAGAATAAACTATGATTTACCAGAAAACTCCACTAAACCCTTCAAAGCCTTTATCCATGGAAAGCTGGAAAGACTGTTGGACTGCTGATATGAAATGCAATGGTTTATTGATTCTCTATGACCTTACTCGCACTGTGAATCACTGAGCCATGCTTCGCTTGGGCTCAGGCGTTTGGCAAAGAATGTCAGGGCAAGGAAGGATGTTTTTTCCTCTGTGCCTCAGGATTCTGAATCATCAGGTGTCTTTCCAGGCCTTTCTGTCTCCTGGGAATGACTGTGCTCTCTGATGTATGAAGCCCTGTTGTTTGGAGTATGTTAATAAAATTGGTCTTTCAGGGACCAATTATTGGACCCATCTGAAAAGTTCAGGATGAGCTAGGTTATGCTGCAGTAACAAAAACAAAGAAAACCCAGTGGCCTAAAACATCAAAGGCTTAATTTATTGTTCATGCTACATGGCCATCATGGGTCAGCTGGGGGCTATGTTCAGCACTGTCCTCATGCTGGGAACCAGACTGACAAAAGAGCCTCTATTTGAATATTACTGGTCACCACAGCAAATGGGAAGAGACAGTATGGTGAATTATGTACTGACTCTTAAAGCTTTCCCTAAGAGGTACTATGTAATCACTTCTGCTCCTATCATTGGCTAAAATGAATCACAGGACCATACCTGACATTAAGACCTGGAAGGAAGGCAAGGAACATTTACAAACAGTACTAATGATGACCTCAGGAACTTTTTCTATTTCATCATACAGAGGATCCCTAATCTCATGGTGACAAGCCTGTATAGACAGTGCCCACATATGTCCATATTATCCAGCTGAAAACATTCAGGAGATCTTCCATGTCTTTGCATATTCCTCCACAGCCCCTGTAGTCCTAAAGACCATGTTTCCTGACAAATGAGGAAAACAAAAAAACAAAAAACAAAAGACAAAAAAAACCACTAAGAGATAACTCCTGAGTTCCTAAAAAGGTATTCCTGGAAACAGCTTAGGGAAAATGAAGCTGACAAAATTGCTTTAACAAAAAGAAACATCACAAATCTCAATAAAACACTCTACTGCCTTTAAAATTAAGTTTCTAGAAGCTTATGCTCAAAGAGGGAGGCTTTCACCTATTAAAAATATACCAGAAACTAACTGGTTCCACTTTTACTACTTAGTAGTGTGTAGATTTGGGGGGGGGGGGAGTACTTAGTAAACCATAAATACCATAAATATAATTGGAAGTAGATGGGAAGGGATATAATAAGAAAAATTGGATTTTATTCTGAGTCAAGGTAAATTAAAAAGTACATACACACGCACAAATGAAAACTAACAAAACAAGGCATGTGTAGCAGAAGCGTATGAGAGTTCCAGTACCTTCACATCATTAGTGCCACTTGATGTTGTCATTGTTTAATATTTTGGTCATTTTAGTTTTTACCTGCATTTCCTTGGTGGCTGAAAAAGTTCAGTAATCTTGTTGAATTAACTAAAGAATAGAGCAGGAGACTCCTAAAGGATGAAAGGGTGAGCAAAGTCTTAAAAGTAGATGGCATTTCAAATTTGACTCTTAGAGTTGCCTTCAGGTTTCACTTCAGATCAGGGCAGTTCTTTCTGATACTTGCATTTGAAGCCTTTCTAATCCAGAAAGCAGTGGAGAGCAGTGGGGAGTATGTGATTGTCCTAAGTTCCATATATAGATTCCTAGAAATGGCCTGATTCCTACCACCATCAGGAAAGCACAGAAAGCCTAATAAGAAGTACAGGCAATGTCATCAGCTGAAACAAGAGCCACCATCTTCCTTTTTCACCCCCTCACCCCTGGTCTGCCTTTCTACCTGGTCAGAGCTGAAGGCTGGTCCCAATAGAAGACTAGAACTTATTTAAAAAGCCTGTGCTATAAAAAGTCATGATTTTCAAATGCAATCAAAATTTTGAAGTCAAAGGAGCTTTCATAAAACAATAGTCGAGACTCTTCTGTTTTTAGAGCAGTGATTCCTCCTGGCAATGAGAGTTGGGGAAAATTCACTAACAAAATTGATACTCAATTTTTCTATGAGTAATAGGTATGGAATTTTAAAACAAAGACTGAAATGTATATTGATATTTTATTACCATGAATATTTGGAGCATAGCAAATTGAGTGTAATTCAAAGAAAACTGTGGATATCTTTTATTTTTTGGTGTTTAAAAATATTTTTATTGATATAAAATTGATATATAACATTACATTAGTCCCAGGTACACAACATAATGATTAGATATATGTATATACTGCACAATGTAGATAATCATTTTACAGATATTCTAATGGTTGCCTGTTTACTTCCACTGTGAAGGACTCAAAATTTGTAGAATTTAGGCAACTTGAAGAAAGAACTCCCTTGTTATACAAATATCAAAGATCCCTGAATAAGTTTTTCTTTTGTAATTCTGAGTGACAAGGGTAACATAAAAAAAAAAAAAAA